>NC_051163.1:88719507-88750547 GCF_013339745.2 Dermacentor silvarum
ACCACCACACGTTTTTTGTTTTCACTGGTTTGTTCACCCCGACGGCCCAGCATTACTCCTTGTGATCCCTAAACACCTTCGCTCGGCTGTTCTCCACGAACTTCACGACCTCCCCACTGCCGGTCACCTCGGTGTGTCACGTACCTACGACCGGATCCGCCGACGCTTCTTTTGGCCAGGGCTTGCTCGCTCCGTTCGAAGATACGTAGCTGCGTGCGAGAAATGCCAGCGACGCAAGACACCGTCGACGCTCCCTGCTGGGTACCTTCAACCAATTGACCTTCCTGCGGAACCATTCTTTCGGGTTGGTTTAGATTTACTTGGTCCTTTTCCTCTTTCTACCTCTGGGAACAGGTGGATCGCTGTGGCCACAGATTACGCCACGCGCTACGCCATCACCAGAGCGCTCCCTACCAGCTGTGCCACAGATGTTGCCGATTTCCTTCTACGCGACGTGATTTTATTACATGGAGCTCCGCGACAACTTCTCACAGACCGTGGCCGGACTTTCCTGTCAAAAGTTATCGCGGACATCCTGCAGTCCTGTGCCACGAGGCACAAGCTATCCACGTCATACCATCCGCAAACGAATGGCCTCACGGAGCGTCTTAATCGCACTCTCACAGACATGCTCGCGAAGTATGTGTCTTCCGACCACACTGACTGGGACCTCGCTCTACCGTTTGTCACCTTTGCGTATAATTCTTCGCGCCACGACACAGCCGGTTATTCGCCATTTTTCCTCCTGTTCGGCCGAGAACCAGCACTGCCCCTCGACACAAGCATCCCTGTTCACGCAGCACCTACCAGTGAATATGCACTTGACGCCGTCGCCCGCGCTGCCCACGCAAGGGAAATTGCCCGTGGCCGCCTTCTGCACTCCCAAGAGAGTCAACGGCGTTTGTACGACCAGGGACACCGTGACGTGCACTTCCCGCCTGGTTCTTTGGTGCTTCTATGGTCTCCGTCGCGTCAGGTCGGCCTGTCAGAAAAACTGCTGTCTCGTTACACAGGCCCCTACCGAGTGATTCGTGCCGTGACTCCCGTCACCTACGAGATCGCGCCTGACGCCCCATCTGCTTCCCAGTCCAGTGATATCGTGCACGTTACACGACTGAAGCAGTATCACCCTCCCAGTGATGACATTTAGACGCTCCGGGACGTCGCTTCTGCCGCCGGGGGATTATGCTACACGCGTGTGGTATATGGTTGTTTGAACGAGGCGCGCGGGCACCTAGACGAAGAAGACGAACTGCTCTGGGCTCTCGAGCTATCGGCTGATCTGGCCAGCGCTGCAGCTACCTTTTGTAAATATACTTGTAAATAGTCTCCTGTCCTTAATTCTTCGTTCGCGTAACAATATCTACCGCTACCCGTTCGAATGGGGTATCTATAAGCGGCATTCGTCCAAGTGGAGCCTTGCCCACTCTACCTTTTGGAAAGGTTCTTTCACATACATCACACGATCTGACAAATCTTTTAACGTCCTCTTGGACGCCGGGCCAATGAAATGATCTAAGGACCCGTTCCGTGGATTTCCGTATGCCTTGATGCCCAGACAAGGAGTTGTCATGTGACATATTAAGGACTTCGAGGCGTAGGCATTTCGGTACCACTGTTTGATCAATTATTTTTCCTGGGCATATTTGATAGCATCTGTACAACACGCCTTCATCCAGGTAGAACGAATGGGTGGTTGTACCTTTTCCCGGAATATTTTTCCCGATTTTGCTTCTACAAACTTGAAGTGTTGTGTCTTCCTGCTGCTTTGTCCGAAACATTTCTCTTGACAATTGTAAAGCTCCAACGACCACCGGGGAACATGGTTTCGAGATCTTGGCACCCACTATAATGTGCAGAGAACCGCTGTCTTCTTTCGTAGTGCTCATCTCGCGTGATTTACTTGCTACAGAAGTAAACGAGGATGCTTTCCAATTGGGATCTGGTTCCATGGGTTGGTGTGCTCCAGGAACGTTACCAATGATCACATCATACAATGGTCTCTCCATGCACTTGCGACCATAACACCGGAGAAGTACGGTGATGAAATGTTGACTTCCGCTTCCGGAACGTTAATAGAGCTACCATCAGCCAGTAGTATCATAGACTCAGTGCCTATCATTGCTGTGTCCGGTACAAGATCTCGTCGTACGACTATACTATTGCTTCCTGTATCTCTCAGAACCCAAACGGTCTGTCCAAAAAGCTCTCCTTTCAACACCGGCATGTCAAAAGACTTGCTAGGCCAGACTCCCAAAGCATTAGAAAATGTCTCATCTTGCTGCTTGGTACTACGTTCAAAGCACTCCCGTGCATCTTTTTGCTGGTCGGGAGGTAGTATGCAGCATGCTGATGAGCCTTTGGCACCTCGTTCATTTCGCCTGCATGATTGCAAATCGTGTCCATATCTGCGGCAATATTCACAATATGGCTGTTTTGTCTTCACACGGCAATCTGATGTCTTGTTTCCTATATTATCACATATGAAGCAACGGACTTGAGACTTCACACCTGGTTTCTCATTCGTTTCTTTGCCAGGATTTTGTTCTAGCCTCTCCTTGAACACCAGCAAATTATGCTGCCTCCGTGCCTCCAAATAGTGATCGGCCGCTTCATAGGCCTCATCCACGGTCTTGCAGTTTCTCTCAGGAAGAAAAAGCGCCAAACGACTATGGCAGTTATTCAAGAATTGTTCTGCGACTATCAAGTCTCGAACCGCATTGAATGTCTTCCCCTGGTTTGCCATCTCCACCCAACAGTAGAAGTAGCTGAACAGCCGAGTAGCATACTGCTTGCCGGTTTCTCCATCCTGTGGTTTACTTTGCCGAAATCTCTCTCGGTATCCCTCAGCAGTAAACCGAAATCGTTTTAACAATGCTAGTTTTGCTTTGTTGTAATCCAGGGAGTCTTCGGGCGATAAACGACCAAACACTTTCAGTGCTTCCCCACCGAGGCACAAGCTGAGCGCGGTGGCCCACTTTTCTTTTGGCCAGCCCTGTCCTGTGGCAACATGTTCAAAGCGCTTTAAATATGCGTCGAGGTCATCTCGAGAATCATTCAACATGGGGATAAGATTATGTGGGCTGATGGGGGCCGAGACTTCCGCTTGGGTCGTGTGACCTGCACCATTCCCACTCCCACTGCTTTCTCCCACCTCAGCGAGCCTCAGATGCAACCGCAAATTCTTTTCTTCTAGCTCAAGGCGCTGTTTGGTCGCCTCTCTTTCCGCCGCCCGTTCCTCACGCGCCTTCGCATCTTCCTCCCGAGCCCTGGTGACTTGCTCGTCCGCCCAATTTCTCAACTCCGCGCCCTGCAGCCCCAAGTGCTCACCCAACGTAATGAATTCTGCCAAACTCATATTCACTTGTCGCTAAAGCAACTGTGAACAACCGGCTTCGTCCTGTCGCGCGGACGCCAATTTGTGATGATTTGGTCTTCCTAGGTCAACGAGGGGTTGTTTACCCGGGAATGTATTTGTACTTGCACGGTTCGAATTATTGTGGCCACCACTGAGACTAATTCGCAGTGGGGAAAAGAAACAACGAAGCCGATTGTTAACAAGACATGAACATATAATTAACACAAACTGTCACACACAAACTAACCAAGGTACTAAAACTAATATAAAAGTTCATGCACTTTTAAATGTTCTCTCACAATAAATAATTATATATATAACAGTAATTAAAGTTCGTGACCGGTCACAATTACTTGGTAGCGTCGGTGCAGAGCTGTACGGGGCGGCGTTGCGACGGCGTCAGATGCAGTGCGTCGGTCGTGTGAGCATAAGACGATAAGACACTACTTGCGTCTTGACGATCGTCCGCAGCTCGGCCAAGAAGTCACAGGAGGAAAGTAGATAGGGCTTGCCTTCAGCACCATGTCACTGCAGGACCCACGGACACCAAAGGCTGGAGGTAGAACAGAGGCCGGATCATCGCGGAAGTTATGAAACTCGGGCCCGCAGCCCGAGAGCTTCGCTTCTCCGCCCGGCGCTCCTGAAGTCTTTGAGACTCGGACCCACAGTCCGACAGCCTCGCTTCTCCGACGGGTGCTCTTGAGGTCTGGAGGTTCGGACCCGGAGCCCGACAACCTTGCCTCGACCACTCCGCACACCGGTCTTCTTTTCGAACCCTGCCCTCCTTCTTCTCTTCTTCTGCTCCCTCTTCCAGCAATCGTGTGTCTTCGCGATTCGCTGTTGGCCGATGTGCCGCGTCAGGCGAGCACGCGCCGAATCCCGCCATTCTTTTCTTCTTTTATGGTCATTGATCGTCCGCCGCACCAGACATGCGCACATAAGTCTTTTGTACATGACACCCTGACTGCTTCTCACGCTTCCCGGCAACTGCTGCTTATGTAACCGTAATATTCAGCGGTAGAGGCTGGCGGTGAACGCTGTGCACGAAGGCAAGCTTTCTTGTAGAAACGCGGCCTCTTGCGCAGGCTGATCCCGGAGGCTGTGTACAGCTGCGCCAAAAGAAATGACGTCATAATCAGATGTCTGTTACTTTTTCGCACTTTTAATATTCCGGATGTTTTGTTCAATGACATTTGTTTGTGCGCTGTCATTCTCAAAATTCTGAGAAATAATCTTGCCAAGAATTTAAGGTATGGCATGAGCAACTTTCGTGAGAGAATGATATGTAAATATATAGCAAGGCGTTGTATATACACATACCTATCTAACGGCCAACGCCACTGACGCCAAAACCAAATTTTGTGCGACATGGCGCCAATAACGTTGTGGCGTGAATATCGCTCAGCGCAAGACGCGGCCTTCTGTATTTGAAGTTCTTCGAATGTTGTCGCTGGTTTTATTTCTTGTCGCTTGTCACCAAACCTTCGGTAATGAGATTCTACGCATGACGGGAATTGTGTAGAACTTTTGAAGATATGCGCCATCAAACGCGCCACAAAAATGTACTCTTGTTGCACTGACTCTTTTAACAGAACGCTCTTCTAGGCATTGAAGTGCAAAAGTAATTGCAACGCCCATGTATTTCGTCCCACACTTTGTGATATTTTATTTCGAAACTGTGTCATCCTGGAGGTTCATTTTAAATGGATAACTCTAGCACGATCACACTCTACAATTCGTAAATTGCAGTATGTGCTGTAAAATACATTAGTGAATTTTTGTTGAATATTTCTATAACTGTTTCGACTTCTCGTCTTAGCAATGTCCGCCTTATCGTACAATCAAGTACACAGGTAAGAATTATGCTGGCTCCCACAGGCGAATTTTTATAAATATCCCTCATAACTTCACAATGATGACCCCGTGTATAAATACACGCACAGATACACGCGCACACGCTCTTCTCAGCTCTCCCATTCCTACTACCTCGACCACGTGACCGTTTCTCACACTTCATACACATGCACTTTTTTTTTACACTATGACAATGCTATCGCTCATGCATTAAAATGCTGACGAAAGCACGATTAAACTCTTCACTGGGCGAACTTGTGCCCAGAAAGACGAGTCACACTCGTTACGAGCTCGCACACCAGTCATTGAAATTGGGATGCACCTATCAAACGCGTGGGCTATTTATAGGTAGTACAAGACTCATCGTGCATTCTATTGTAATCGGATGTGCTCACATGTGTTCCAAAATGCACGCCACATTTCGTTTCTAACACACAGTCTCATTAGAGAAGAATGTTTCGCTTTAGAATCGGCAACAACATTTGAGAGCGTTCTTGAAAATCAAGGCTCGTCCTGCACCGATCGGTAATTTTGCAATAAGGGTTTGCTGTTGAAAATACGGTCACCGGAAAAGAATGCAAAATGTACGCTTGTGAATGCCCTTCTTTTAGAATTCGGTGAGATTGGTTGTGGTTTTACAAAAGCTTTTCTCGCCTCAAAGAAAATTTCCTTAAATAAAATGTCTAGATCACAAGCTGAGTGATTTTTGCGTATAATAATATTTCTGCTTACAACGCTGTTTTATGCATTAAAGTACAAAAGTAACTAACTGCAATGCATTTCGTCGGACATTTTGAAAATTAACATCTCGATACTGGTTCAGTGCTGAGATTGCGGTCCAAGTGGATGCCCCTTGAAAACTCACCGGCTATACATCGTAGATTGGAATAAGTGCTGTATTGTAAATATTTGAAAAGCCGATTAGCATAATATTGTAAATGTTCGGTAAGGCGCGTTGATTAGTAGTGGAAGTAATGACCGCCTCATCCAGCAGTTTAGATGAAGGATTAGAATTGTGCTAGGCGCAACAGCCATTCTTTAAAAGTTTGGTGCGACTAAAACAAAACACACTGTATATATATATATATATATATATATATACATATATATATATGTGTGTGTGTGGGTGGATGTGTGTGTGTGTGTGTGCGTTGATTTATATGAGCGAAGCGTAGTGGCCTGACGATGGCAGATGGACGAAGCACTGATGCAAAATTGGCGATGGGGATGTCAAAGGGGTGAGGGAAAAAAGAGCTCAAATACAAAAGAGCGAGACGGAAAACTAGAACGTTACTGTGCATATTCGCTATTTCTGCGCGCGCCGCACATTTGCGCATGTTGCAGTCGGGTTTCTCGAATACTAGAGAAATTGGGAGGACGCTTAAGCTTCGCTTTTAAGTGTGGAACGCGATAGCATTCAAAGATCCCTCACTGCTACTCATGGTTCCCGATGACTGCAGCTTAGGCAACCGTAATCGTTATTTAAAAACACTGGTGGCGAACGCTATGCACATAGGCCAGCTTTCTGGTGGAAACGCGGCCTCTTGCGTGGGCCGATCCCGGAGATTGTGCACAACCGCGCCAAAGAAATTATATCATTTTCAGGTTTCTCTATTTGTTTCGCACTTTTCACACTTCAGTCTGAGAAGATTTAACATAAAAGGCATGCGCTGTGGTTGTTTTGTTTCATGACATTTGCTTGTGGATTGTCATTCTCAAAATTCCGAGGAATAGCTTTGCCAAGAATGCAAGACAAGGTATGAGCAACATTAATGATAGAATGGCGTGGCATACCTAAACGTGGTTGGGGATAACTTCCTCGGCTACGGGCGCCAATGCCGACGCCGACACCGGATTTTCTGCGACTCGGGGCCCTAAACGCTATCGCGTTAATATAAAGGGGTGTTATCACATAAAGAGGGGGAAATTTTACACATGCTAGAAATAGTAGTGATAATTACAGAAAAAGAAAAGAAACCATGGCAGGAAAACCGCCATGTGAAGCGAGATAGTTAGGTGCGGGTTAAAATACTAAAAGAACATGAAGCAGCTTGAAAAGCAAAATACACGGGGGAAAAAAATCATTACTTCGAATCAAGATAGCTACGAAGAGCGAGAAGTCCATTTGAAGGTTGATGCAAGTGCAGCTGCCAAGTTGCGTGTTCTTGCAGCCATTAATATCGTTCTTGATTATTGCAATAGCAATCATACGGACTCTCGAAGGGCTTTCGCGCCGTAGCAATTGACGCCGCCTTCGTCCTCTATCCCACAGTCAACGAAACATGCGCCGGTCGGGCCCAGAGGGTTGGAAAGTCTCCATAGATGCGTAGCACGTTCGGCTGGAGGAATAACGAAGCGAATTGAATGCACCATCGAAGCTCCGCTGAAAACGCACGGTGGCAGAGCCAAGGCAGCATTCTGCCTTACACTGCTAGCATGAGCGTTGAGGGCTCATCTTTAGCTGCTGTGTGTATGGACTACTCTGAGAGCAAGGCACGGCAAACGTTAAGCTAAAGATACCCAATATCACTGCGTGCTGACCAATGCTTAGGCTTGACTGTGCGGCTCATCTTGTGTACTATCGAGAGACGATTACCTGAGCAGACGGGGGTTCGACTCTCCCACGCGTAGCTGTGCGTGGCTTAGCCGTGTCTGGGGAAAGGGGGATCCTGGAGGTTGAGCTAATGCCGGGTGTTTAGACCTTAAAGGCCCCCCGGCGGAGGCAACACACCTCATTGGCCTCTGCTTCACATAGACGGCACCGCCGGACTGACCTACCCGGGAGAAATTGGTCATCCCCTTTTCCTGTCCCCTTCTCCGATCTTTCTCCTCTCTATTTTTCTGTCTTCACTGTCCTGTCCCTTCTTCTCTTCTGTTACTTCCTCACTTTTCATAGGCAGCTTGTATTAACCTTGTGTAGGTGCCCTCTCTTCGGTTTATATATAAGGTTATAGCGGCAATGTAGGGCAGGCGCCTGCATCCTTACACGTTAAGTGCTGCAGCTTCCCCTTGTTGGACTCCGTTGTGGGTGGCTGCCATTGCTGCCGAAGTATACGAAATTGCTTCGGAAACACCCGCATTTCCTCGGCTTCTTGATCGGCTCCCTCAGAAGAGGAGACGCACCGATGATATTTTGAACTCGTTCTCCCGAGATAAAGACATTTTCCCATGATTTCAAGTAGTGCATAGTGAAAGAACAGAAAAAAATCACAGCATATCCACGGAGTGAATGATGATGAGTGGGCGAAGCTCCGGAGGGAATCATCGGATCTCCCGCTTAAGGGGACGCTAGCACAAACGCGTTAGAAACGTGCAGTACTCTCTAGTAAGGGGGAGCGGCCACAGCGTCTTACGCAGCCATTTACACATGCCGGAACGTGCACCGCGTTTGCCGACGCCATCACATGACTGCTGAGAGAGTATACCCCCCGTATTCATAAACGCTCCTCGACTTGATCTTGACTTGCCACTGCTTTGGGCAGCGCGTTCGAAACGCGTTGAAGGTAAGGTGGAGAGGCCACAGCGTCTTACACCCGCTTCTTACACGGGCCGTAACGCGCTAGCACAAACGCGTTAGAAACGCGCTAGAAACGCGGCCTTTCGTTAATGTTGGGTATTTATAGCCATCCTGGTGCGTTTGTCCATGATCGCTTCGTGGCGTAGTGTGCTAACGCCGCGCGCTCGGAAGCGAGGGGTCCCTGGTTCGATTCTGCGCTACGGACACAACTTCGGAATTTTTTTCTCATTACTACACACTACTACTACTACTACGACGGGGACGGAACGGGTGCCGCTATAAGGAGCTTCGCCCCTAAAACGTTCCGTTTATCTATGCATGCTAAACATCCCAAATTATAGCTGATAGTGTGTTTGTAAGTGGTTACTGTAGTGCAAGAAACATAAGATTTTCTCACCAGACATTTTTTTTTCTGGCTTGAAAGTAGCTCACAAAAACAGAGAAAAACGGAAAAGCGGACATGAAAAAACAAAAACTGCTACTTGTCTTGTTGAGTGCTTCCACTTAGCGGAAACGCTATGAAAGTGCGTAGAGAATGTTGTGGTATACTCAATAGATAGAGTTAGTGGCTTGTATGTGGTAGAGCGAGCTCTCTTAAGGAGCAACAGCACCGAGAAAGTGGAATGAAAAGTGGGACGTAAATGTCCCGCTGTCCAACAAAGGGTTAAAATAATTATGTATCAAATTAACAGAAGTCGACAAGTATCGACCGAGACGTACAAACATGGTCATTATTGAACATGCCATAATGGTTCATATTGCACTCAAACAAAATATGGAAAGCCCGTGCAGGGAGCGAAGTGCCTCCGCACTGTCGTTGGAGCCAAATTTAATTCATTCAACGGCACATGCCATCGTAGATAATCCCGGCAGTTGCGCAGGGAGCTTTTGTGAGATTCCGACAAGTATTTCGTCCGTGTCTAATCATCGAGAACAGCAAGGAAGATTTCACAAACTACCCCGCCAATAACAAAAGCCTTATATCTCAAGATACATACATAACACATGTAAAGAGCCACTCCGGCGTTTTATTGGCCATATCACTTTAACTGCACGTGTATGTTCCTAAGACCCCCCCCCCCCTCTTTCACGTGACTATTTGTGGAATTGTTCCGTCAATTCTGAAATCAATTTAAATGAGCAAAAAAGCGCAAAAACGAGACCGATACCTCACAAAGCCGGTGAGCGAACACCTTCGTTCGACGTCCCGAGCGACACACAAGCGGGCAAGGCACGCAAGGCATGCTGGTCCCGTCAACGCGGACAACGAAAGCGGTAAAGAGCAGACGCTCAGCTAATTCGTGACCGGTCCTCAACCGTTGGCGCAATGTCTTCAGGTGACAATGTCAGCTGCGCCAGCTCTTCGGCGCTGTCAAATAGTGACAGCAACGATTCCGACAAATTCAGCAGCCGTGATTCGCAGTTCGCATTTGACCTGCACCACGACAGCCAGCGCCCAACCCAAAACATTGCGTTGCAACATGAACAACAAGGGTAGCCGTAATTAGTGATTTTCTACTGCTGTTTGCTATGTTATGCGACCCCTGCTTAGGGAAGCCTTTCACAAACTCCCTACAAGACCTTGTGGAACACTGTATTCCTAATGTTTATGTCGATTTATAGAGTGCACTATCCCCCCCTCCCCCCCTACTCGTAAGAACCTCGCAAAGTGTCCGAGCCACTGACCGGTACATTTATTTACATTGACATGGTACAGGAACCGCTCGTCGTTCACTTGATATATTATGCAAGCTGCGGGTCCGCAACAACAAATAAAGTGAGAACATAGCAAAACACGTAGATTTTGTGCATGTAAGTTTGCTCGCATCACACTGAGTCGCACTCGTTTGGGTGACCGGGCACCTTCGAAATCAACGAGCGGGAGACCGTAGTACCCGTTGTTATGCTGCCTACTTGCCATTATTCCTACTCTTTTCATGCACACAGTTTATGTTTTCAATAACGTATAGATAGTTTAAGACATCGCGCGTATATCGTTCGTTGAGATAATGTGTAGTTGTGTCGCGGAAACGCCGATGTCAGTACTGACACCATTGGCAGCTGAACGAGGTGGTTGCTTACGCTGCTGCATCGAAGGGGTCTTCGTTTCTACCCATTTGGGATAAGAGGCCAACAGTGCCCTTCGCAAACTAAATAATGAGTCAACAGAACAATACTTAAAGCACACCCATGTGCGTAGTAACATTTAATTTAGGGAAGCGTCGGCGAGCGTGACTGGCAGCCTTCGAGAGCGGCAACCTAACGATGTTGATAGTGCGCCGTTTCGTGGTTTCTCGCTTTTTGTATGTGCACTGTAAGAAATGAAGAATGGTTTGTTACAAATCAGTAAGGTCAAAATTGAACTATAAAATAAGTTTTCTTCATCAGAACGGCCTAATTAGCTTCAGGACAGTCGCTCAGGTACGCCGGTAGTATAACATGCGAACTGGGCGACTGCGATAGGACTAACCTCAGCTAAACGCGATTGACATCGGCTTAAATTGTGTGTGGGGCTGGTGAGGGCACAAGTTCGTGCAGCCAATTAAGCAACACCAATTACCACCCATCACGTACCCGTCCACAAAGAACGGATCACCGCACGATCACCGGCTACTTCGACGCTGTCCTCTGCCATTCATACCCTGGAATGCTCAGCGTATGCCGCCTTTTACGTGATAACACAATGTGGCTTGTAGCAGAGGAGCCGACAAGGCAGGTGGTTCGAAGGAATTAACAAAATTCATTTATAAAATATCCTGCGCAACTCTCAAACCTGCTGTTTTGAGGACATGGCGGACGTGTACAGAGGAACGTACTCAGCGAACTTCAGTGACATCCGTTGACATCGAAAAATTGGCGGAGTTGCCCTTCGAGAACGAAAACAGTACGTTGAAGGTCATATTTTACAATACGGCGCTGGCGAGGTTTGGAACTAGTAGCAGTATTTTGGGTGTTTATTGAAACAAACAAGTGTAGTAATCCACGATGAATAGATAACGAAGGAGACGACGATGAGAAGAGAAGAACGAGGACATGGAGTACCAAATCTGGGTGTCACATATGATGAGAAGTTCAACTGGAGTGTACTCATACTGAGATAATTGAGTCTACGATGGCGCGGGTTTTAGGATTGTTTCGCCGGCTCAGCAACCGGCGCTATGGGTTATGCCGAGACACTCTTACGTAGCCGAGTAATGAGTCGGAATCCCGTATGATTGGGATGGTAGATTTTGAAAAGAAGGGATGGAGGCGCCTTTCGTATCGCGCACAGTGAACTACGCTTTACGAAAATCACAGTGCATGCATCCGACAGATCTGCGAGAGAATGAAATCACACGTCGTATCTAAAATCAATCTGTTTTTGCCTACCGTCGTGCCGCGTCATTTTGCACACGTTATTGGGTCCTTTCGTGATGTAAGAATTACACGAGACCCATCCGGACATGACAGCATTGATGAGCCTCGGTCACACGTTGTTTTGGTATCCCGGGTTAGACCACGACATGTAGAGCCCTTAAAAAACTGCCTGCCATATGTACACTGTTTGCCACTATCTTCTGCACAGGTTCCTTCGTGTTTTCCGAAAACCAAAAAAAAAAAAAACGATCGTCCGGGCTGCACCTAGATTTTGCAGGGCCGGTGGAAGAACAAGTGATCTTTGTCCTCGCGGACGCAGGGAGGAAACTGATAAGGGCGGGACCGCTCAAAACTGCGACAGCAAACACCACACTGTAAGTACTTCGGGTATACTTCCGCCAGTTTTGGCCTGCTGGAAACAATCGCAGCGCCCACTCACCAGCAACGCAACACAACGCACACAACACACACGCACGAAATCAAACGCATACACGAACTCGTGTACACAATACACGCACACAGCACATGCACTCACAGCGACTAGCCAGCGCATAACACACGCAGACACGAGCATACACACAACACAAAATCACGCGCATTCACGACGCACAAAACACAGAAACTCACAGGCCCGCGCCGGCCCACTATACAGGGTGTGCCATCTAACGTTAGCCCAGCTTGTATATGAATAAAGAAACAGTGCAAGATACGACCTACGGTGTTGAATTGTCGGATCGGTGATTGCCAAACACCGTAGGTCTGATTGTGTCTTGCACCATGTTTTTTAAACCATTTTTTACAGCAGAGCTGTAAACCCCTACCCCCCAATGGGCCGATCGCGGAGGTCCTGCAATTACAGGCTAAAATTCATGCGGTGCTCAGCGCAATTACCAAGCGCGGCAGGATGGTGATGAATGTCGTGAAGTCGAGAATGTGGTCAAGCGACGAACATACAATGCAATCAATCGTCGCGAGGGTGCAAATTCTAAATTCAAAAAAAAATTCTCGACGTAGAATTTGGATTTAGTCGCTCCGTGTGTGGTCGACTGCTGTTCCAGGTTAAGTGCATTTTGCTTGTCTCAGGTACACTCTTTGTAGGAGCGCGAAGTAGCAGCTCAAGCGAGTTCGCAGGTCAATGAAACTTCTTTGGCCAATAATTAGGCAAAGTGCATGTGAATGTCTCCAAGTGAAAAATTTCACACCACGTCACAGTGGGTAATCATTGTAGGTGTCGTTTACGGCTTCACTGTCCAACCACCTTCAGAGCGTGGACTGCAGCCCGATTTTTTTTAGTTGATCAGCTTGGCTAACATTAGCAGGGACACACGGTACAGCGCAGGCAGGCACGAGCACATAGAAAGCGTACACGAACTCGCGTAAACACAACAAAGACGCATACGCTCGCGGCCAACAGCTGCACGCGAGGGCACGCGTCCTCACATAAAAAAACGCACGCAGGCACGAGCACGCACGAAGCACAATTGAACACACATCACAACACGCATGCACCAGAATACAAGACATACCCGCTGACACGCGTCCCGCGCACACGCAACTCAACGCGTCTGGGCACGAGCACACACAACACATACACGAGTTGGAGCGCACGCTACACAAACACACCCTCATATATAATTAAATAATCAAGAAAAAATACTGTCATCCCTTCCACTGGGGTGGAGATGGAAGACCAGCGCAGCATTACAATGGTGGGAATTATGTATTTCCAATTATGACTATTAAGATGTGATGGTGTAATTGGTTATTTCCACTATTAAAGAATGAGAAATATATATGATCCGGTGGTTATAATCTATTTAGTGACCCCAAGGACCATGGCTTTATGGTCGCTACGGTACATCGCTATAGGGTGTACGGCAAAGGTTGGCACGTTCTTCATAAACACGTCACCAACGCCGAGCGCGTTCGGTGCGAACGTGGGCAAAACGTCGCCGCCGTGGAGAACAGTTGTGCGCCTTGTTTGTGCAACCGCACACAACCGCTGTCAAAACTCTGGCTACGTGACGGAACGGCCGAACGCCGTTGTCGACATTGTTAGGGGAGAGGCGGGCGAGAGGCCAGAGATAGTCGGCGGCACAGGCGGCAGAGGCCGGCAGGGCTGCGTGCATGCGCCGCAGTGGGAGAGGGGGCAGGCACCCGCACAGTCTAGGGTGCCTCGATGCTCTCCTCGCCCACCGCTCCCCTTCCATTGGGAAGTCGCGTTTGCTCTACGCCGTGCGTTCGCTCCCGTAAAAGCGCGCATTCCACGCCCTCGTGCGCTTTCACTCACACATACATCATATACGGCCAATGAGAGTGTTTTTATTGCGATAGCAATTATATGGACACTCCAAAGCAGATTTCTGCCATCGGCGTCGCCGTCTTCGTCGCCGTCGCCGTCGCCGTGAGGTTCCGTATGACGTCAATGGAGATGAAATCGTCACCGCGCGCCGCCGAACGCTGTATGTGCGAGTCAAAGGGCGCGAGGGACGCGCGCTTTCACGGGGAGTGAACCCACGGCGGAGAACAAACACGCGTTCTGCGCCATGCTCCCTTAAGGGCTGCAGAAGTAGGCGTCTCTTTCCTCCTCTACAATCACCATATATGTAGAGCAAACGTGCCTTCTTCCGACGCACGAAAGGCCGTGGGGGGGGAGGGGGAGGGAAGAGAAGCAGCGACGTTTAGCTGCGGCACCAAGTGCCTATTTATATCAGAGGCTCCGGCAACAGTCACCAACGCCGCACGCATTTTGTGCGAACGCGGGCAAAACGCCGACGGCGTCGACAACAGTTCTGCGTGTTGCCGGTGCTGCTGCATGTCCAAGTTGAAACAGCTGATAAAGCTACTATCATTACTCCGTATAGCTCTC
Source organism: Dermacentor silvarum (assembly GCF_013339745.2). Classification (NCBI taxonomy): domain Eukaryota; kingdom Metazoa; phylum Arthropoda; class Arachnida; order Ixodida; family Ixodidae; genus Dermacentor; species Dermacentor silvarum. The sequence continues at coordinate 88,734,463 of NC_051163.1, forward strand.
TACAAATTTGCTAGCGCAATTGATGCTTCGCCTGTCAGGTGAAACTGCGACAACTTTTTTTTCTATGGCCGGAAGCGAGCATCGAAGAGTGAGCCCTTAACAGCTTCACTGTAAAAATCATACACTCACGCGCCCGCACACAACACATGCAGCCACATCGAGTCCCGCAGACCCAATATAACGCACTCAGGAAATCGCACAGAAACACACACATGAGCTTGCAGACACACAACACATACACACACGCATGCAAGAAAACGCATACACCCGCGAGCGCACACAACAGACACACTAACTGGCATACACACACAACTCCTACACTCACGCCTCCACACAACACACGAACTCACAAGCACGCGCTCGCACGCAACACAACGCAGGAAAACAGCAGCATAAACAACATGCCAATGGACTCGCGCACGTGCTAGCCAAACAACACGCACGCATACACACACAATACGAACACACATGCATTCGCGTGCACACAACATAAAGATACACTCTCGCATGCCGGCACAACACAATCACACACGCATGCGCCCACACGGAACACGCATTCGCATGAAGGCGCACGAACACGCGCCCTCACACAAGTCACAAAGTCGCGCATAAAGAACACTTAATGATGATGACAATTTTTGTCTCTCACCGACACTATGATAACCAAAGTGCTATTTCAATTGGAGCGTTAACTCTTTCCGTACCGCGGCCATTGGGCATGGTTAGCCCTCGATCGATGGTTTGAAACGCCGCTTTCGAGACCTTCCGCACCGCTCAGAGACATACTGAGCTATCGAACGTGATGGAGGAGAACTATATTTTAGTTTTCTAAGGAGTTCGCTTTTTTTCCTACAACGCAGTGATTTTAAAAGCGATCCGAAGTTTCGCGATCGTTAAAGGAGAACGAAAAAATGGCCGTCCCCTATCGATGGTTTAAAACGCCGCTTTGGAGACCTTCCGCGCCACTCACGAACACAGTGCGCCAGCGGACTTAGAAGAGTAGAAACTATATTTCTGTTTTCTAAGCAGTTGGCTTTTTGCCCGCCAAGCGGTAATATTTAAATGCGCTCAGAAGTTTTGCGATCGTCATAGCAGAACGCAAAAATAACCGGCTCCGGTAAGGGGGGCGCACTTCGGGAGATCGCAGGTATCGCATTTCCGCTGCCTCTGCGGCTGATCTTACCGATACATCGAATAGCAGCGAGCCAGAGGACGCTGAGACTTCGTGGGACTTGACACTTGACACTTCGTGAGTCTGAAAGCGATGACGACGCAGACTAGCACGGAACATCGGCGGCAGCAGCCCGGCACACCCAACTATAGTGCTTGCAGTTGAATTTTTGTAGCGGAATACCTGTAGATTTTTTTTCGGAGATAGTGCTTAATAGAGGGCAATACATTTTCATATCTCATTTTGGCAGCATTCTTTTCTTAGTAGAAAAAGTCGTGTGTTTACAAACTTTGTTCAATTTATTCTATGGGAATGCTCACACCGTTATGCCAATGAAGCCAAACGTACGTGGCACCTGCTAATACACTCTATTCCGGAAAGCCTCCGTAATTGCTGCAGTTATTCAAATAACTTCATTAAAAATTTCCAATCTACATTGGAAGCAAACATACCATAAAAAAATGAAGGGAATAAGTTCTTTAGACTTCCTGCATATTCTTTAACCAAACATCTCCGAATGCATGGTTACATATGCTTGAAATTCTGTGGTTGAATGGTGCTTGGCAACAGATACCCGCACCCCAGTTGTGGTAGCGGAGTAGGTCTCTTTGCGTATAAACCACATGCCTGTCTAAGAAGCAGTCCGCTTCAGAAGTGTTTCATTGCGACATCAATTATAGGCTTTTTGCAGAATGCCAACAACACTGAGAGCAAGCCAACATGGGTATCAGCCACCATCACGAAGGATAGTCATGTGGCCGAGGGCCAGGCTACGGTGGCTACCCATGCTGAGCGAGGAGCGAGCGTAGAAGATATTCGCGAGTCGCGTAGGTGCGACGTTCTTACCTCTCCCATATTCTTGCAAACGCAAACTTCGTTTCTAGCAACGGGACGGCAGAAACACCTCGGCATGCTTCCGCGCCTGCCACACGATCGCGTCATTGAAAACGGCGATGTGAGGTAGGCCATGGAGCGATGCCTCTTTTTTGCCTAATCCTACGCTAATCCAGGTTCAATAAAAGCGAACTACACGCAAAAAAGTTCAGCCAACCGATAAACGCGCCAAAGTGTGATATATTTAGTTTAAGTATCTATGTAGCGATTCCCCGCTGTGGGCTAGCGTGGCCGAAATGACGGCTTTCAAGCACTTCAGTATTCGGCCATACAATCGCTTCAGCCTGTCGCCGCCGCAGTTGCCCCGTGTTTCATTGTGAGCTTCAACTTAAGTAATGTCACGTGACTACTGTTGTCCAACGGCCACCTTTGCATTTCTAATGCGACCGCCGCCGACGAAGTGCTTCGACATAGCTTGCTACGGAGGTGTCCATGCGATTGGAACAATTTCTACATTTCAATTTCTCACAGTGTACCGTTGTCGCTTCTTACGACTAGTACAGCGCATAGATGCGCTGCCTTTTCCTAATGAAACATGAAAACTACATCATGTGCTCTTAATGCAACTTAGTTGAAACGGAGGGCCCTTGGTTCACCAAGTGCACATGTTCTAAAGGCGGGAGGCGGCATTTTTATTTATTGAGTACTGCTAGCCTGAATTACAGGCGTTAAGCAGGAGTGGGTTACACTTTCCGGGACAAATGTACCTGACCAACAAAAAGAGCGCACATACAAGTTAACGGAACCGGAGAAATGCGATTGCTGTGTCAAGTACGGCACTGAATAGAATAATACAATTTCAGATGGCATAGTGCATATATAAACACGTGTGGGGACGCATTAGACAGAGCGTTGCTCAACACTTGGCAATGAAAAAAAAGGGGGAAAAAGATAAGCATTTTGTTAGATGCGTTAGACATGTCAACGTGGTGCACAGTATCAAGAAAACATAACTGGAAAAACATCAAATAAATAAAAGCAAGAGACTAGACCATTGACGATAAGACACAATCATTTAACATTTTGAAGTGCGGCAGTGAAAGCAGCAACAGAAGATCTCTCGATTACTTCTCGGGGAAACGATTCCAATCACGGATGGTCTACACATGTATTTTGTTGCTGTATATGTACTGGATGTCTGTGCTGCTTGCTGTAACAGGGAGCCAAGGCCCCGTCAGGCCTACCACCTTTTGCCTTGGCTTCCCCTTTTGTTTGAAAGAAATAAACAGTAAATAATAAATCATATAGCTGAGGAGTAGGCAAGGCAGTCGGTTCGAAGGAATTAAGAAAATTAACTTGTAAAATATCTGCGCAACTCTCAAACGTGTTGCTTTTAGGACATGACTGGAGTCTGCAGAGGAACGTACTCGGCGAATTTCAGCGACATCCGTTGACATCGAAAAATTCGCGGAGTTGCCCTTTGAGAGCGAGAACACTACATTGAAGGTCATATTTTACAATACTGCATTACAAACTCTGCAGTTTGCCCTACGTCTTAGGTTACACGCGCAGGTAGTGCACGAAATAAATTAAGGCACGCTCATCATCCCGCGCTCGAAGAAGGGCACGATATTGTATTGCAACGGTTGAAGAGCCGTTGCGGAATTGTCGGCAAAGACGGTGCAGATGAAGCTGCGCGCTCGGCTACTCACAAACATCAGCTGGTTCCTATACCACTCTCATGAACGGATGCTGCACGGCAACTTCAATCGCTTGCTCACGACATTACACTTTTACGATAGAATTCACCAGGTTTCACCAACTCAAGCTGGCAATATCTTGACCCTAAATTGAGACTTCGCCTACCACCTGGAATCTCCCGTCGCGAAAAAACTTTACAGTGTCGCATGTGGTTGGGCGTCGCATTTACCAACGCCTATTCGTTCCTAATAGAGATTGGTGCGACGAGACTCTCGAGAACCTTTTGTGTCACTGTCTATCTATTGACACTCAACGACGTACTCTCCAAGCTCAAGTCAACCTGTTACATAACAGAACGCTCTCGGAAGAAAAGATCCTCGGGCTATGGCCTATGCATTCTTGCATGCAAAAGGCCAGCCTTCTGCAGTTATTTCAGAATACTGGATTGTACGAACGCTTGTTACAGCCGAAATTCTTCTGTGACTATCTGTGCGAAGGACTGACTATTATTTTTTGTTTCTCCCTTATCTATTCTTCCCCTTTCCCCCTCCCCATGTGTAGGGTAGCCAACCGGGCACGTCCTAGGTTAACCTCCTTACCTTTCACTCTTCGTTTCTCTCTCTCTCTCTTGTGAGGTTGGTAACTGGTAGCAGTACTTGGGTGTCCAATGAAACAAATAAATGTAGAAATCCGACTTGAATAGATAACGAAGAAGACAAAGACGACAAGAGAAGAACGAGGACGTGGAAGACCCAATCTGGGTGTCAAAGATAATGAGAAGCTAAATTGAAGGCCTCAACAAATCCAAGTTGACCGAGTCTGATTTCCGCATACGTGAAGACTTCTCGGCTCATGTTCATTTATTCCGCAAAAAGATTTGGTACGCTACGGCCTCTTTCCGTTCACACGGTCATGCTGTTCGTTTAAGATTTGACCATGCTTTCATCAATAACGTCCGGTATAACTGGGATAACGATACTAACTCCCTTGTCGAAGCATCTCGCAGATCTAATGGCTTGTCGCGAACCACTACTACGAATTCTCGGTGAAGGCCACAGGGCCCATGCAATTACCTAACGTTTTAAATGTTAATGCATGAAGCCTAGTAAATAAGTATCTCGAATTTTTTTCTTAATTTCAGCATATTCTCCCCAAATTGTTGGTGTAACAGAAACTAGGCTAAGTGGCGATATATGTGATGTCGAAGTAACGCCACCGGGTTTTACCGTCCTTAGATCTGACCGCACCACTGGTAGAGGAGGAGGTGCAGCAATATTTATTCGCTCTGACCTTCACTTCTCAGTTATTAAAAGCCCCGTTGATATAGAATCTGTATGGTGCTAGAGTGTACATGGGAAGTGATTCTGTACACATTGGTACTGCTTACCGTCCTCCTGGATCGCCACTTAATCATTTGCACATTTTAAGCACTTTCATCCACGCACAGAGTCTCAGTTCCTCCAATGTAAAAATACTTGGTGATTTCAACTTGCCAGGAATTGGGTGGTCATCCCTCATAGTTTCTGGTCACGAATCTTCCATATGTAGGGAACTAGTAAACTTATCCTTATCATGTCATTATCATCATCATGATCATCATCATCACCATCATAATCATCATCGTCAGCATCATCATCATCATCATCATATCTATATATCTTGTCCACTGCAGGACGAAGGCCTCTCCCTGCGATCTCTAATTACCCCTGTCATGCGCTAACGTATTCCAACTTGCGCCTGCAAATTTCCTAACTTCATCATCCCATCTGTTTTCTGCCGACCTCGACTGCGCTTCCCTTCTCTTCGCATCCATTCTGTAACCCTAATGGTCCACCGGTTGTCCATCCTACGCATTACATGGCCTGCCCAGCTCCATTTCTTCCGCTTAATGTCAACTAGAATATCGGCTATCCCCGTTTGTTCTCTGATCCACACTGCTCTTTTCCTGTCTCTTAACGTTAGTCCTAAGATTTTTCGTTCCATCGCTCTTTGTGCGGTCCTTAACTTGTTCTCTAGCTTCTTTGTTAACATCCAAGTTTCGGCCCCATATGTTAGCACTGGCAGAATGCAATGATTGTACACTTTTCTTTTCAATGACAGTGATAAGCTCCCAGTGACAATTTGGCAATGCCTGCCGTATGCACTCAACCCAATTTTATTCTTCTGTAAATTTCGTTTCTCGGGATCAGGGTCCCCTGTGAGTAATTGACCTGGATAAATGTACTCCTTTAGAGGCTCTAGAGGCTGACTGGCGATCCTGAATTCTTGTTCCCTTGCCAGGCTATTGAACATTATATTTGTCTTCTGCATATTCATCTTCAACCCGATTCTTACACTCTCTCGATTAGGGTCCTCAATCATTTGCTGTAATTCGTCTCCATTGCTGCTGAATAGGACAATGTCATCTGCAAACCGAAGGTTGCTGAGATATTCGCCGTTGATCCTCACTCCTAAGCCTTCCCAGTCTAAGAGCTTGAATACTTCTAAGAATGCAGTGAATAGCATTGGAGATATTGTGTCTCCTTGCCTGACCCCTTTCTAATAGGTATCTTTCTACTTTTCTTGTGGAGAACCAAGGTAGCCGTGGAATCCTTGTAGATGGTTGCGAAGATATTCACGTATGCCTCCTGTACTCCCTGATTAAGCAATGCCTCTATGACTGCTGGTATCTCTACTGAATCAAATGCCTTTTCATAATCTATGAAAGCCATATACAGAGGTTGATTGTACTCCGCAGATTTCTCCATTACCTGATTGATGACATGGATATGATCCATCGTAGAATATCCCTCCCTGAAGCCAGCCTCTTCTCTTGGTTGGTTGAAGTCAAGTGTTGCCCTGATTCTATTGGAAATTATCTTGGTGAATATTTTATACAATACTGAAAGCAAGCTAATGGGTCTATAATTCTTCAATTCTTTAACGTCTCCCTTCTTATGAATTAGTATAATGTTTGCGTTTTCCAGCTCTCTGGTACACTTGAAGTTGTGAGGCATTGTGTATAAAGCGCCGCAAGCTTTTCATGTAATTTAATTTCATGTAATTTTCATGTAATTTACCGTATCATGTAATTTAAAGCAAATAGTCGATAGCAATACTAAAGGCACGTATTTGTTAGATTTCGTTTTTCTCATTGAGCATTTGCCTGAAATCGGCTGCACGTGTGAAATTATCGAGGGTATATCGGATCATAAAGCAGTTTGTGTCTCGTTCCATATAAACGTCCCTAAACGAAGCTTTACTACTCCATTTCATGATTTGGCCCAGGCTGTCGATGCCTCCATCATCGACTACTTAGCCCATTCATTTTCTACATTTGAAGAACTTAACGTTGTGTCTGATGTTAACGGCTTATTAACTTTTTTGAGGATACTGTTAAGACCTGTGTTGATCGATTCATACCTGGTAAAACAAAAAAAGAGAAACACTAAATTGCCCTGGATAACTCGCGAAATTCCACATCTCTCTCGCCGTGTCCCCAGACTTCGACGTGCAAAGAGAAGTGGTGATCCTGATAAATTTCGGAAATTTCAATCACTTAAAGCGGAACTTCGAAATAAAACGTGGCAGCCCAGGATTTTTACTACAAACACACCTTGCCGAATTTACTTAAAACTAACCCGCGTAAGTTCTGGTCCCCAATTTCACCTCCAGGTTTCTCGTCCAATTCATTTACATTTATTGGTCAAAATATTACTGATCCAGTTGAAATTTCAAAGACGTTTAACAGTTATTTCAAATCAGTTTTTACTACAGATAATCTTGAGGTTCCCCCTTTTGATCACATTACAGATACTTCCATAGATGGCGTCGAAGTGAGTGAGAAAAGTGTTTTAAATCTTATTCTAAATCTTGATTCAAAAAAGAGCGCAGGCGCGGATGACATTCCAAACGCATTTCTATTCTGTTACTCCTTATGAACTTGCAAGTACCTTACAATTATCTTTAAAAAATCGTTGTCAACTTGTGCAGTCCCAAATTCACGGAAGGTTGCTAAGGTTCTCCCATTATACAAATCTGGGGATAAGCACATTTTAAGAAATAATAGACCAATTTTATTAAGGTCCCAATGTGGCAAGTTACCATAGCATATCGTCTATAAACATATAGCCGGCAGAGGCGTACCAACTATTTCTCGAGTGGGGGGGGCAAACCGCGGGTCTGACTCTCTCTCCATATATATATATATATATATATATATATATATTGAATTACTAGTATAACAAGTGAAAAAGCCTGGAAATGCATCTGTCAGGTATTTTTACTTGTAACAATGTACCTATTTCTCAATAACACATGGTGAACCATCGAGGCCCGAAAAATAATTTGAATTTGCATTTATTTCTTGTCGCTATAAAATCTATATGTGATGCAGGGACAAATGGCATTGAGTGCCCCGAGGTCCCTGACCCAACCCAGTAGCAGCAGTGCAGCTCAAAAAAAAGCACATTTGTGGCAGTCAGTTTTACTAATTAAAGGATTTTACTTGGTGTCGACAGCATAAATGTGTCGCTAGTTAAGGTAATAGCGCTGTCGAGGTTATACAGAACGAAGTACAATCAACATAAATTACTTCTCAATACTAAAAAGAAAAAGACGGCAGAGGTGAGCGAACTTGGTGAATTACAACCCGATCTTTAGTGAAGCTGTTTTTTTGTTTGTTTTTTTCGAACAGTTGCACTAAATGTTTCAGTTTCTTGTAATTACATCGCAGACTTTGAAAAGTTACCCGTATATTAGTGTTCCGTTTTAAACCTTGTCCCCGTGTAATGCTTTGAAGCACTTCTTGCTGGAACCAAAAGAAAACAGTAATTCATAAATACACATCTTACTTCGTTAGAAAATTTCATTATCCCCAGATATAAACAAGATGCCTTGTTTAGCTCACCGAGGACACCGGAGAAGCCACCTATACGCATCCCGTATGGTGCACGGGAACAAATGGGAAAACAAGGGTTTAGTAATTATCTGCAACACTTGCACTTAAACCAGGAAAGTGACATTTTCTCAACGCACTGCACTTGAAATTCTTCCTATTTTCATGAACGAGAAGAAAGGGAACCGAGGGGCCCGATTTTTATTATCATATCATAATAAGCCACCAAACAATGACACCAAGGACAACATAGGGGAAAATTACTTGTACTTAGTAATTGAATTAAAGAAATGATAAATTAATGGAAATGAAAACGGATGAAAAATCAACTGTCCGCAGGTGGGGAACGAACCCACGTCTTCACATTACGCGTGCGATGCTCTCACCATTGAGCTACCGCGGAGCAGTTTTCCCATCCGCTTTCTGGGAGGAGGAGGAGGAATAAACTTTATTTGTGTAGCAGATTTATGAGACCTAGGCGTCTCTACCTAGATGACGGCCTCGAGCCCTTGGGCTCTGGCGGCATCTTCGGCCTGCTGGATTGCCTTAAGTTGGTCTTCCGGTGCAGAGCTGAGCAGCGCGGTCTCCCACTGCTCTCTGGTCTTGTGCGTTTTATTCTGTATGGGTGTCCCAGGACAAGCCCGTATTTATGTTTTACAACTATATAGAACTAACCCTGGGAGTTTTAGCCAATTCAATTACTAAGTACAAGTAATTTCCCCTATGTTGTCCTTGGTGTCATTGTTTGTTGGCTTCCTATTTTCATGCAAAGTCAAGTCCATATCTCATGCAATTGTTTTAGGAGTCGGGGATAGCGGCGGTATGACACCCTGGAACACTTCAATATGTAACTTTCTACAAAGGCTTGCAATGAACCTACACAGAAAGAACATTTATCGCTCGTCACTCAGGATATTGTTTCGTACTGCGAATAAATATTAACACAGTGTCCCGCATAGTTTACTGAGGATACCGGGATCAAAAACTAAACGCCGTGTATAAAACATAAAAACTGCATAGGGAAAGCGAGTATTCAGTAGCGGTTTTTTGAGTACGTAAGCAACCACCACAGTTCAAATTTTTGGAACACGTCACAATAAGGTGGTCTTCATTTCTTCAAAATATAAAATATCCGCTGTTCTTGCTCCTGCCGGGAAACAAGTAGTGGGGTAGCCCTCATTCAGAAACCGCCTGAAAATGAAATCGATAAAAGCAGAAGTGATACAGGCCTTTAGAAAAAATCAGTTAAGTGTTCTATTGGCACTGAAATGGCTCTGCACGTTCGACCGAGGTCACTTTCACGAACATACCACCTCGCAGACCCTCATGTAATGTCCCGTTCTGGGACCTTTGACTCATCATGAATAAATGAACTTGCATATCCTATATACAAGTGTCTCAGCCTTAAAATCCCGGTTGTGTCTTCCCTCGCTCACCTGCCGCCGCAAACGTGCTCGTCTTTTTTATTTTTTAGGTTCTTACATTCGCTGCCCACGGGTAAACAAATCATCATTACAGCGCATCGTTTCTCCCGCAATACGCATCCCAATGCTGTGTATCTACCACGCGCCCATTCCACCAGGTATCAGCGTTCATTTTTTTTCTGCACACAGCCCGAGAATGGAATACCCTTCCTTCTGACATCGCCCTCATCACAGACATTTCCCGTTTCAAAACTGATATTGAAGGCCATCTTTCAAGTCACGCCACCTAACCTGTCCCGTCATTTTTCTACGTGCCCACCCCTCATGTAATGTCCCGTTCTGGGACCTTTGGGGTATCATGAATAAATGAATGAATAAATACATAAATATATGATAAGTCGTGATTACACAAACAATAAATTCGGCAGTTACACCTCTAAGTGGTTTGATTAGATTTTTGATGGTGATAAGATATATATTTATACTGCAACGCTACGTAGCCTATTTCTGGACGGAGATTCAATGGCTCCAGCATTTGATAATCCAACCATTTCATGCAGTAAGGCACACCCAGCGTTGGGCGCCGCTGATTAAAATACTTTATCCGGACCTCTCCCCTCGTCCGAAGGTTAAATATTTCAAGCCGATTGTTTTGTTTTTTCAAGTATGGTTAGGTGGTAATTTGTAACTGCGGGAACTGTTCAGCGCCAGGACTTCTGCGCAGTGCAAGCTTGTATGGCTAATCTCGCGCGTCTCCCGCTACAGCGCGTCACGAGGAGGCACCATACTCGCTGCTCAAACCGGGGATACGTAGAAAAGAAAAGCATTATATTAACTTGGTGACTCTATTGAGAAATAAAATTTAGCTTCAGCTGTCGTTCTGTTGGACTTTTCAGTGTGTAGCCGAAAGTTCCCGCTCTCGAAAGTGGGGGGGCAAATGGCATGCTTTGCCCCCCCCCCCCCCACTTCTGACAGTGGGGGGTCAAGTGCCCCCCTTGTCCCCCCCCCGGTAGATAGGCCTATGATAGCCGGGTTTCTCGAGTCTAACAACATCTTGTCTGCTTCTCAACATGGTTTCAGAAGAGGCCTCAGCACACTCTCTCAGCTCGTAGAATTTGTCCATGACTTAGGCCAGTCTCTCGATATCGGTGATCAAATTGACGCAGTATTTATCGATTTCGCAAAAGCCTTTTATACAGTAGTTCACACAAAACCCTTGCATAAACTTCAAAGTATTTTAAATAACTCCAGTATTGTAAAGTGGTTATCCAGCTTTCTCTCCGAATGGTCACAGTATGTACTTTTAAACTTTAGTAAGTCCCCGACAGTAGGTGTATCGTCAGGCGTACCTCAAGGTCGACCCTCTCCTCTTCTTACTTTATATAAATGACCTCCCTTCTAATATTTCCTCAAAAATTCGCTTACATGCCGATTATTGTGTCATATATTGTGTCATTAAATGTGAATATGATCATGTCGCTCTTAACTCTTGTTTTGAAAGGTTTTGTAGTTGGTGCAACAGAGGCAGATGACCATCAACTTCAGCAAAACTGTACTTTTATCATTTTCAAGGCGTCGTTCTATATCTCATTTCATGTACTCCTTTAACAATCAATCCCTAAACAGAGTTAACCAATATAAATATTTGGTAGTTGTTTTCTCGCACGATATGTCTTGGTCTCCCCATATTAAACTAACACTCAAAAGAGCCCTTCGACGCATTGGTTATTTGCAGCGCACGCTCCGTTCGACACCAAAACACACTAGGCTTATAACCTATATAACACTAATACGTCCGATATTGAAGTACGCCTCTATCACATGGAATCCCCACCATAAAAAAGACGTCAAGGCTGTAGAGTCAGTACAGAAAAAATCTGTTAGGTTCATCTGTCATCGTTATGATACATATTTTTCACCCTCTTCCAACCTTTCTGTCCTGAATCTAATCACACTCCAGAAACGTCGCCACTTTGATTGTTTAAAGCTTTTCCACAGTTATGTAAATTCACCACGTTGTTCTTCTCAAGATTACATTTCATTTTCAGATCCCTCAAATACTCGACAATATCATGCTCTTAATATTGTTCCCTATGGTTCTCGTTCAGACTTGTTTTTGTACAGTTTTTTCCCTCACACGATTCAGTGCTGGAATACTTTGCCCGGAAATGTACACGAGTGCCCTTTAGATGAATTTCTCACCGCTATTTCATAGTTGTAATGTATATGTATAATTCATTGTTCTTTTCCTACTCCTGCTAAGTCAAAGTTTGGCTGCAGTATGTATAAATAAATAAAGAAATAAATAAGTAAATAAATAAATAAATAAATAAATAAATAAATAAAATAGATAAATAAATAAATACTGAGGTAATTGAGTTTAAGGCTGCGCGTGCTTTACGACTGCTTCCCAGGCTTAGCAACCGGCACAATGGGCTACGCCGAGACACTATTGTGAAGTCGAGTGTGTGAAGGAAGCCTGCCTGGTTGGGATGGTATGTTTTTGAAAGAAGGGGTCGGGACTGCTACCGTATCGCACCTAGTGCAGCACACTTCACGACAAGCACTGCGTATGCAGCCGACAGATCTGCGAGAGAATGAAATCAAGCGATGTATCTAAAATAATTGTATTTTGCCTACCATCATGCCGCGTTATTTTTATTTATTTATTTATTTGGTACCTGCATCGCCTTTGCAGGCATTACAGCAGGGGGTATACAAATCGCGAGAAAAATAGTTTTTCGATCTAAACACACAAAGCGTGGTAAAATTCAATATTAGATTCCATACCTACAATGTGTGACGGAAGAGCGTTCCAGTCCCTCGTGGTTCGACAAAAAAAATGAGTATCGCAAGGCATCACCTTTAAAAGGAAGTTGGTAAAGTTTCATGTTAACTTGAAACTTATGGTCCCTTCTGCGTGAAATATACGATGGTGGTCTTTTCTGTCAATGCCTCTTTTAGAATAATATACATGATGGAAAAATTTAACTCTAATGTTTTTTTTTCTTCTGTTCTTTAAAACGTGCAAAGGTTATTCCTGTTTTTAAGAAAGGTAATAAAGAATTAATTTCAAATTACCGTCCAATTTCGATTCTTTCTTCCCTAAGTAAGATCATTGAAAAAGTATTTTTGATCAGATTAAGCAAGTATTTGGAAAAATTCCGTATAGTTAAATCCTGCCAGTTCGGTTTTCGGTCTGGAAGTTCCACTAACCTAGCTCTACGTTGCTTAACTGATTTTATTAAGAATAGCCTTGACAATAATGAATTCGTCGGTTCAGTTTTCTTAGACCTTACTAAGGCATTTCATACTATTAATCATATGATTTTATTTGGTAAACTTGACCGCGACAATATGGAAAAACTGGCCTGCCCTAGCCTTCTTAAAAAGTTATTTGCCTGATGGGGAATTTATTGTATATGCGTGTGAAACTTTTTCCCGTTCTAAAAAACTTAACCAAGGGGTACCACAGGGCTCAATACTGGGGCCTTTGCTGTTTTCACTTTATATTAATGATAGGCCAGACGTCAATGACTTAAGTCATTACGTTCTATATGCTGAAGATACAACTATATCTATAGCTGATAACTGTATCTCTGCTCTAGTAATCAAACTAAATAAGACTCTTGACCACCTATTGAAATGGTGCAACGACAACCATCTAGTCATTAATCCATCTAAAGCGAAATTTTTAGTCTTCCATTCGCACCAAAACTCACTAATTATTCCTCCTTCGGTAACCTTAGGCAATTCCCATTAGCGACTCCGTTTCATTTCTAGGCGTTATCCTAGACAGCCATCTGAAGTTTCACCTGCAGATCAACCATGTGAGGCTGAAGTGTGCTTTTGGTATCAGCGCGCATATCAAGGCACGACACTATTTTCCTCGTTGTGCTTTGCTTTCACTCTACTTTGCGTTCATTCATTCACACATTAACTATGGAATAATCGTTTGGGGTAACACATATCTATGTTATTTGTGTTCAGTTCAGCGTATACAAAATCAAGCATTACGTATGAGCACCCACAGTTCCCCGCGCTCTAATGCTATGGGCCTGCTTGAGCAGTACAAAATGTTATGTATAAAAAAGTTAGGAACTACCATTTAGCAAAATTGTTTTATAAATTGCTTGATTCCCAGCTGACCTTCCAATATAGTCAAAGTAGCTCCCTTAGAAATACCAACCCCACTAGGTTCGCTTCTAATTATAATTGTTTGTTACCATCAGTTCGCAGTAACTATGGTAAAAACATCTATATTCGCTACCATTACACTTTGGAATCGTTTTCCTGCTTTACTTAAATTCCTACCCTTATTTCAGAGTTTAAAAGCATCACTGAAAGATTTTCTGCTAGCCTGTGATAATTTACCCTAGTCAATTTGTGTATTTTCATAGTCACCTAACTAATAAGTATCACCTGTGTGTTTTTTTTTTTTTTTGCAGTGTTCATACTGCGCCACTTTTCTATTCCTCTTTATTCGCTCTTTTTTTATTTACCTTGAGAAACTATACTTTTTGTCACTTCTTTTGGTATTTCTGTTACACTACATTGATTAGAACATTGTTTGTTGGGCTTTTTTATTATTATTATTATGATTTGCTTTTCTTGCAACCATGGTGTAAGAATAAGGAGAGGCGCTGACACTCTCCCCCCAACGCGCGCGAAAGCGCCGCTCGCTCGCGTCCAGATTATGTTCGGCTTGGTTGCAGCTGGTTCGGCGCCGTCGTAGAGGGCGCTGCGGTATGCGGTCCCAGCCTCGGCGGCAAGGCGCGTGCTGCCGCTGCTTCGTCTTCCTGCTTGCATGTGCGGTTGCGCTGTTTTGAAGGCACGATTTTTGTTCGTGTTCGTTTCATGAGCTTGTGCTTGGGTATTGTCGCCACGGGCCCTCGACGAAGGTGGCAGCGGCCTTCTGAGGGGCGTTTGAAATGGCTAGAAAGTGCTTCGTTCCGAACTGCAATTCTGGATATCTGAATTGTGCGGAGCGTGTGCCTTTATTCAAAGCGCCGTCCGACAGCGGTCGTCTAGAGCAGTGACGCCGTGCAAATCTGAGGGCAGACCGAACTCTAACGCCTACCGCCCATGTCTGCACCAGCCATTTTTCAGAGGATACGATATCGATGGCATATTGTCACGACGTCGAAAGCTCGAGGGACAAACGAAACGCACTTGTCGGCAGAGGCAGTAACAAGAACGGACGGTTTTAAAATAGCGCGCGCTAGTCACTGCTTCTTCTTCTTCTTCCTATGTTTTTCATAAGTGCCGATGTGTCTTATGCCGTCGTCATCGCCGCGCTAGATACGTGGCAATATTACGCGGAGCGCTCGATAGAAGGATTCCCACCTTATTTCCAAAGAGAGAGAGAGAGAGAGGAACGTGGTGGGAAAGGCCGGGAGGTTAACCGGAAAAGATTCTGGTTTGCTACCCTGCACTAAACCAGAAACTGTCCAAAGAACCTCACACGGTCAAATAAACCTCGAAAGCCGCTGCGGAAGAGAAAACCTCCTGTGTGCCGCAGTAGTTTGTGCAAATTTTGCTGCATGTAAAAGATATATACTGGGTGGTTTACTATCATGTACCAAGATTGGAAAATATGTAAATGTCACGTGTACGTAGCTGGACAGAACCAAGGTAATGTTGTCTGCCGTCGCTTGGAGATACTCAGATTATTTTTTATTCCACTTAATTACATAATTATTTTCATAATTGAATAATCAACTCTTTTAATGCTATAATTGGATAAAAAGTATGAACAAGAGAATTGTACAGCAGCGTGGAAAACTCCCAATATAACTTTCTGTTGCTCAATACGTGATACATAAAAGTGTTTTCCGAGCGTGAACGAAACCCGCGAATACAGCAATATTGCCGCGCGACTGGCCGCTCGAGGCACTTTGCGTGTATTCGTGAGCTTCTTTCATGCTCGGAAAAACACTTCTACGTAGCGCGTATTGAGCAATACAAAGCTGTATCAGGACTCTTTGATGTTGCTCTGCAATTTTCTCATTGACACTTTTTTAATCTAATTACAATAATTGAGAAGTTGATCAATAAATACGACTAATTATCCAATTAG
>NC_051163.1:88750647-88780590 GCF_013339745.2 Dermacentor silvarum
ATATGCGCATTATTTAAAGCTACATAGTTTAACACTACGTAGCTAAACTCAGTTATTCTTCTGAAATAACTAGTCAGTTGTTCCTCTTAGCCACTTATTTTGTCTGTGCATGAAAGTCTCTCGTTTTATTTGCTCAAATGACAACCTAATTAACAAGCTTTTGAAACTTATATCGCTTTGGTAAATAAGTTGCTATGTGTTTTTGGACTCACGCGCTAAAATAAAAAAAACGTACATTGCTTTATAAATGCAGTGAATGAAATTGCTGCGAAAAGACAAAGCCGTGTAATACATTTGAGCTTTTCATTACATGCCTATAGCCAGGAAGTTTATGCAACCAAATGATTGTGTATTATTACATTTCGCTTATGTGGAGAAGCTAGTTTAACTTTTAAATGATTCACAATTCGACTTTGTGATGTTTCGACCATATATTTGATAGATAGAAATGTGCATGACCAATAGGAACATATGTTGGAGGCAAAAATTCTTAGCAAATTTTGCAAAATAATCTGTGTTTACCAACTGAACAGCATATTTCTACCCTGGAACAGATAGGAAATTGAAATGAATCACATGCATAAAAGTTTGCAGTGCGAGTATTATGAAGTACAGTTTCAGTTTTATTTCTTTCAATTTATGATATATGATAGTTGATGTGATGACTTCAATTTCCTGTTTTATGTTTAGGCTACTGACACTGCACAAAATATATTTTTTGTCATAACACGGAATACAGGCCGCAGAGTGCGGCTCATAAACATATCGGGATAATGAGGTGTAATTTGTGGATATATTTCTCGCTATGGGTAATATAGGAGCCCCTTTCTCACAAATATGTGTCTTGGTTCAGAGCGCGTATGCTGAAAGAGGACTGATTGTCCGCGCTTTCCGCGCAGCTACCGAAGTGACCGTGAAAGCCTTTCGCTGTTTAAAGGTTCAAGCCTTTCGATGCCAAGCGCCTGAGATATACCCAAAGAACGTGCTTGTCCGGAACCAGAAAGGTCGCAAGCATCATGCGAAGGGAGGGATTACCCTTGTGCGGGTTAGTTGCGTCCTTGAGCAAAAAAGAAAAACCGGGGAGTGACAAGTCATTTTTAACGACGGGCTGTCGCTCTTATCGTTATCACAAATGACGACTTGTGGCAACGTACTGCGCTTTGTCGGGAAGCTGTTATGGTTCATTCTTTAGAAAGGGTATTTATTTTTTTCCGCAACGTAACTTACGTCATCGGGGCAGATTTTAAAACATAAAGGTCTTGGGTCAGGCGGTGGTACCTAGGTGACATGAACGCCCGAGAAAAATGGACTTGTACAGTCACTTTCTTTTGGAAGCGCTGATAACGTTGTAATTTTAACCACAATAGATTGCATTTTTCCTAACAGCTTCACAGAAGGCTAATCAGTCCTCATATTAATAAACTTATAACTTTTTACCAGAGACACTCTCAGACGACTTCAATATATTTACAATAAAGGGCTCCATAATTTCCACCATGGCTTTACGTAGGTACGTTGGCGCACTTCATGTAATAATCCCAGTCAGCCTACTCACATATAGCGCATTACTAATCACATATACCATGGCCTCGGCTACATCCCAAGAAGCAATTTCCTACCTATTTTGATTACTTAAGACTCGGTAGGCTTAAGACAGGCCAAAATTCGAATAGGAATGCGTAGTATGGAATTAGTATGGAACCTACAGTGATCTAGAACGTATGCATTACACTCGAGTCTGTCCAGAATTAGACAGTAACATTCATTTACTCTGACTATTCATCTATCATCAGTGTTAATAAACTAAACGCATGCTCTGCCGATCTTTCCCCCCACCTCACCCCAAATTCAGCTGGGCGCAGGCTACCACCCTGCGTCTGCTACAAACAAATACGTACCCTTCACTCGCCCGCCTCCACCTTATATTCCCCGAAGTCTACAGTACACCCAACTGTCGGTGCTGTGGCACTCACCCGGCTACGCTTCCGCATGTGCTGTGGGAGTGCCCAGCACTGTACACATACATTAACACCACGACCCCCTCGTCGAGGTTGCGTGAGGCTCTGCGGAGCTCCGCCCTCGACGACCAAACCTGGGCGACCCAGCACGCCCGTGGGGCGGCGGCGAGGCAAGCCCTCGACGTCCCCTCATGGGAGGGTTAGGCCCGGCCATCATAAAGTGCTGGCTCTACAATAAATGTTTATTCCTCCTTCTGAGCTTCTATCGCTAGGTTTGCGTCGTGACGTCGCCTGAGCTTGCACAAGTTCTACAATTGTACGCTCCAATATCCCATCACCAAGAGCTCGGCGCTTGTCATCACAAATAAGCTAAAAAGCAACCTCGCCTTCAGAACGTATAGTCAGCGTCACAAGCTTTCGTACCCCGGAAGGTGAAAAAATATTTATATTTCTACGCCTTAGTCACGCATCGTAGTATTCGGATTTACAGCGTATACTGGTCTAGAGTAAACAAAACAAAAGTTTTGCATAGTTTTACTGGCTGCGGGGTAGCTGCCTTGAAAATAAACTTATTCGCAGAACCTCGGCCGCGTAAACTTTTGGCGGCGACTGTGCGATTGAACACCTGCATTTTCTTTATTCCGCACACAATTTTTTTTAATGAATGGCCTTCCAGCCAACGTCATGCAGTGCTTACACCTGGTTAATTTTCAGGACAGCAGACTCAGACATGACTTATTAAGTAGAAGAACTGAACTATTATGTAGCACGTCATTATTATCACCAATCAGGTGTAATAAATATGTAAAAAATAAAGGATAATAACATTGCCTACGAAATTTTACTAAAATCTCAGGACTACTTCAAAACTTCGCCTGTTCGTCTTGTGTACGTCCCTATACTTTCTAGCAAACTGAAAGGGAGAAATTCAAGGGTGAAATTTACATCTCTTGTGGCACCATGGCAGAAAAGGGAAGGTGTAGCTTAGTGGGCCCATATGAAAGGATCAGCTGCGATTGTGCTACTCACGCACAAGGAACGACACTTTTGTATTTTTTTACAGGCAGTAAAGTGATAAATGGTGTCCGTGGACGCTGGAGTCATCATGACAATACCATCGTACCGATATGGGTGATAAACGATTCTAATAAGGGAACATTTCTGCAAGCCTCACGTCCTTTCTCATGTTTCTTCAATCGTCCAAACACGTTAAATTTAGCGTAGGAGAAAATTCTTACAGAATTACTGAAGAATTGTACCAGTAATTATATCATGGTGCTGCGATCTGATTCAGCAATAGAGTTAGTTAAGAACAGAACAGCAGAATGCCATAGTAACTTTGGTGATTCTAGCCGAAAAAAATGTCTTCTTGCAACGCTTTGTGGGCATAACTCAAAAAGGGTGTGGTCTGTGATTGGAATAGTTCTCTATTTTTACACGACAAACTACATTAACACGCCCCGGTGTCTTTTCGCATTATTTCCAATACTCCTCTGCGTACGTCGTGGTAAAAGGATATGAAGACCTTTAGTATTTCGGGAATTTCGTGAAGGTATATGGGAATGGTTCAAATGATAAGACACGTGCGCTGCATATTGAGGATAGAATGTTTATGTTTCGAGGTATTGGTTTGTACTAAGCAAAAAAGCTTGTGAAATAATTCGGACAGCCTTCATTTGCACCGAAGATCCGGTACGCAAAAATTCTTCTTTGATATAATGCAAATATACTCAGTCAAATAGCTTCTGTATTCCTTTGTAAGAAAACTACGTCTGGGGCTGCAGCCAAGTTTTCTACTTCTGCGTCTTTTAATTGCCCTCACGGGAAGCTATTTATTTTTGTGGTACGTTTCAGGCTGAACAAAAGTCGCACAAACACGCTTTTCCATGACATAGCTGAATTGGCAAAAATATTTCTTAGTAATGTCTTCATAAATGTTTGCCTTGAGAAAGAAATGAACTTTGAAAACACAAAGTTGGGTTTATTGTCTAAAATACAT
Source organism: Dermacentor silvarum (assembly GCF_013339745.2). NCBI lineage: Eukaryota > Metazoa > Arthropoda > Arachnida > Ixodida > Ixodidae > Dermacentor > Dermacentor silvarum. The sequence goes on from NC_051163.1 coordinate 88,754,605, forward strand.
TACACCTAAAGTGCAAAAGAAGTTTGGAAGCACGTTCACATGTTCACGAAACCAGCCAGCTATTTTTTTTTAGGTAGACGTTGGTACAGTAGAAAGAAACGAAACAAGAACCGCAACTAAATGAATGACCTGCGTTTCGGAATATGCCATCTGGAGGGAAACGGCCAAACTAAGCAGCGACAAAGGGATAAAAAAAAATAGCGGCGCCGCTGCCTTCGAACCTGCGAACTGCCAATCGTGGTATCAGCGATCCTAATCGGTGGTCGCGCAGAACGCTCGGCTATCGGTTTGAGTGCTACCGGAGGCAAAAACTAGGTTTATATACGTACCACAATAAATTCTGTGACCTTGTTATGAAAACTGCGATTTTGGAACGACTTTTTTGCCATTTCAAGAGTTGCTGCTGCAACTAGCTGAAAGCCGAGTCGTTGAAGTTGATAAATCCCCAATAATACGTCGATCGAAGCAATAGGCTCATCGCAAAATGCTTTTTACTGGCCAAAAAAGCCTCCAAAATTTGGCCTTTTCCATAGACTCCCATACTTCGAACTTCGCCCGCAATTTGGAACGGGTTTTCTGTCGTAAGTAATGGTACCGCTTGCATGAGATGTCGGGCTAAGCTCCTAGAGCCTATTTCCACGGTAATATTTTGAAAGATGGCTTCTATGATTAGTTATTTGGGAAAAACGACGCTCTCCCATAGAAAATGCGCATGTTTTCAGAGGCGGCCGCTAGAGGCGCTGTTCGGCGATGTCCCAGATTCCTGGTATTGGTGAAGCGGTGCTAACGCGAGTATCCCTCACACGTATTTACACTGGCTAACCTCCTTGTCTTTCTTTCCCTTTCTTTCTCTCTCTCTTTGTGATAGGCCTGCAACCAAGCTGTGGAGGGTAAATGTAATTGCAATTTCTATAGAGAAAAATATAAGATCCACATCAAGGCAAGGACCTACGAGATATTCTCGGTGACATAGAGCATGGTAACTGAAAAGCATTACAATAGCTTTCACATAATAATATGGCCAGCAATAAAAGCGGCATAGAAAGCGTCGTGTTCTTTGTTGTTGTTTTGCGTTTTTCCTCTGTAGAACAAAACTTCAATAGATCTGCGGAAAGAATCTGCGGAATCTATCGGCCGATATTATCAGCATTGCGCGAGTTATTGTGACTGTAATAATACTAAATATTATAAGTCAAACTATGTTTATGCACTGTGAGCAACAATTATGAAGCCTTTGTAGATCTGGTTTTGTACTACCGCACGTAAAATTATGCCATACACCGTGAAGACCGGAGAAGTAGAGGAAGTATGAAATATAGCAACAAATAACAGCAAAATTGAAAATGCGGTGGAAAGGCCAGTTAATACTACGACATGATTATCTACAGTGATACATATAACACAGCTAATGATCCCTGGAATCTGTTTATGTAGGCACAATACTTATAGTGTGAGTTTTCGAAGCTGAATCATGACACAGTGACTTTGAACAAGACCATGACAAAAATACGAAAGGTTGCCAGACAGTTTTTGTCAGGCATGTCACAGATCATCGCGAGCTTTTTACATACTAGTACAATATGAAGAATCTTCAAGTACGTATGTGGTATTCTGAACACCTTATTCGAAGAGGAGAAAAGCTCTTACATGATGCTTGGTGACTTCAGCGTCGTAAGTCCAGGTACACTTTAAACAGCTGCACTATATTTTCACCACATGGCCAGACCTGTGCCTAACAATATATACAATTTGGTTCTGAGCACGTTCAATGAGGCAAAAATTCAATTTCCACATTTTGTATCTAACTGCTCAGGCAGACGCTAGTAGCGGAAGGTGTACATTTTCAGATGCTGAAGGACACTAAAGGTCTTGTAGAATACCAGCCTTCGTAAAGAAACATTGTTTCAAGGATTTAACGTGAAGAGAGCAGCTTTACGTTCGGTCATTATGCACAGCAGTGTATTTCATTTTTATCTACTACGCTATGTAGTGGAGCGTCTCTAGGAATTTTTAAAGTTCCGCGTGGTGTATATTTCACGTTGTTTAGGAAACGTGTTGTTTTACAGCCATTTAGTATTAGCTTACCCGTATACCAGCTTCACAGCGAGTGCCTTTTTGTAGGCAAACGCTGACGCAAACACTGTTGACAGTGTTAAATACTTTTACGTCAGCAGCGTAGAGAAATAAAGCAATGTTGAATTGCTTACGAACTTTCATTTATATAGGCTAAGCAGAGAAGAGGGCAATGAACGCATCGTCTATGCTATGCTGGCAACCTCATAGCTAATAAAAGTAGGTCAATATCTGCTTCTTTAGTAGCTGCGAAATATGGGAAACTAAGGTGCGCCTTGATCTAATTCATTTGTTTTATATACAGGGTGTTTCAGCGAACACTTTCAAAATTTATTTACGGTTGCCTGTGGCAGATAGCCCAAGTCTAGCTAATGAGCTGGTCTACTCGAAGAGGCGGACACTACTTGCACAAAAATTGAAATGCATAATCGACTAATTAACAGAAATTCAGTAATTCACTTTTTAACTAATTACTTGATGGCCCATATTGCAATTTACAAATTGTAGCCGTGGAGTTCACAAGGCGGATCCACTTGGAATTAATTCTCAGGATGACACCAGTTTCGAGATAATAATTTCCGGACTTTGCGGAGAAATGCATTGGCATTCCAGTTAATTTTGTGCTTAAATGCATAAAGCGACGTTTTGTTAAACAACTAACTGAACGCCAATGCATTTCTCCGCAAAGTTCGGGAATTATTATCTCAAAACTGGTGTCATCCCGAGAATTCGTTTGAAGTGGATCCGTCTTGCGAACTCCGTGGCTACAATTTGTAAATTGCAATATGCGCCATCAGGTAATTAGTTAAAAACTTAATTAGTGATTTTTTGTTAATTATTTGATTATACATTTCAATTTCTTGTGCAAGTAATGTCCGCCTCTTCGAGTAGACCAGCTCATTAACTAGAATTATGCTATCTGCCACAGGCAACCTTTAAGAAATTTTGAAATTGTTCGCTGAAACACCCTGTATGTAGCTACGAGCGAAAAACCTTTCATTAACTATATTTTGACACATGCGAACTTAAGAGAAGAATATCTGTCAACTGCTGCTTAATCACTTTTCTAAAATCCTGTGAGTGTCGGGTGTTCTCCAGCGTAGGACAATAGCTGAACCATTTACGTAGCGCTGACTATCCAACACACACTTTGTTATCAGCCACTTAGAGCCTCATAAAACAGTTAAACAGACACTAAAGCGAAACCGGAAGTTGAGCTTAAATGGTAGATTATCCTTTCAAGATCACAGTCATACCACTCTTACTACCAACAGATGTTTATTAAGCGAGAAAATAGCAAAAAACTGAAAGATAGGTGCTGACGCCCCTTCAAATTTCCCGCACTACACGTTCGTGACGGAGATTAAAAACGTAGGCCGGTCGCGATTGGTCGAGAGCGATTTATCGCTGTTAATAAAACGCAAAATTAAATACACCTTAAACGTACATAAACAGCATTTGCCAACTTTTTAAACCATTTCAAACGAGGAAGTGCAAGTTTAGCGCAAAGTTAAATAAATAAGAAAAAATGGCACGGCGCTACATCCGGTCATGATAGTTTCGTAGTTTCGTTTTTGCTGCATGGATCATCGCGCGCTCCTGTCCCGCTCTACAGTAGTATAGTGAACTAGAATGTGTTCTAGTGGCGCGACCGCCTCCGCTGGAAAGGACCTCGAGGGGAAGAAAGATGCGGCGGCGCTGTAGTCGACCGCACTTGAAACCGTGTCAGCTTTCGGGCCGTCGCGCTGTTAGGACAACCACTTCGTCCAGCGTTTTCGGCGGGTGAAGTTTACCGCCACAAAGTAATGCACTACTAGCAAGGGACAAATGTTCTTGCTTCGGGTATTTATTCTTTGCAGCTTCGTTTTGCACATGAAAAAATTCAAATACTGTCGCTTGCACGTGTTGTAGTAAAATCGTCTGGTATATGGAGACATAGCCACAATACTTCACATTTCGCAGTGGTATTCGTTGCAGTTTGCCTGACTTATTATCGACACTGTTTATATACGAACGTGCAAAGCGTAAAATGACTATTTGCGAACGCTTACCGCGATTTTCGAGAGCGGCTGAGCTGGATAGCCGACTGCAATATGCAGGGTGTCCGAACTATCATGCACCAAGATTTAAAAATATGCAGATGCCACGTAGCGGGACAGAACCAATGTAATGTTCTTTGCCGTTGCCTGGAGATACCCAGATTATTTTTTAGGATTCCGCCTAATTACATAATTAGTCTTAATTAATAAACTTCTCAAATATTACAATGAGATGAAGAGTGTCAATCAGAAAATTGAAGAGCAACATGAAAAACTCCCGAGACAGGTTTTTGTTGCTTCATACGTGCTACATAAAATGTTTTCGAGCGTGATAGAAGCCCGCGCACACACGTAAAATTGCCGCGCGACTGGCCGCTCGAGGCACTTTGCGTGTATTTTGTGTGTATTTGCGTTTATTGCGTGTATTTGCGTGTATTTGCGTGTATGAACAAATAATGAACAGCAAAGTTGTGATATAGCTCACCAATGCACTCTTATTTACACAATATGCTCGCGTTTCAGTAGACCACTGTCTAACGGCCTGGTATAATTACCCTCATAAGCGACTAAGCTTCAAGTGTTGGTGCGACTTTCTCCGTGCTGCATCTCGAGACTTGATTAATAATAATGGTATATGGGGTTTTACGTGCCAAAACGACCATCTGATTATGAGACACGCCGTAGTGGGGGACTCCGGATTAAATTGGACCACCTGAGGTTCTTTAACATGCACCTAAATCCAAGTTCACGGGCGTTTTCTGCATTTCGTTCCCATCTAAATGCGGCCGCAATGGCCGGGATTTGATCCCGCGACCTCGTGCTCAGCAGCCAAACACCATAACCACTCAGGAACCACGGCGGGTGAGACTTTTTTACCCTTTAATATAAAAGTGGAGCAAGCGTTAGCAGCAAGCGTTGATCATGTGGACATAATGCCTCAAGATAAAATGCGGCTCGAAGTGCAGTTCACAAGCAGCTCAATCAGGGTCGAGCGGCTTGTCAAGCCTGTGGAGATTTCGCTGCCAAACAAGCCTTTGGTTCAACAAGGCTGATTCTTGGGCTAGTTGGTACGGTTTCCTCATATTGGCAAAGCCTTTAGCGCAATTAAAAAAAAAGGCAGGACGTGATATAGACACAGGGCAGCGCATCCTGTGTCTCTGTCACATCCCTGTCTTTCTTGAATTGCGCTAAAGTCTTTACCAATATGAAGAAGTGTTTGGTGTTCATCTTTCGGAGCCTTAAAAAGCGATAATCTGCACTCCTGGGCTGTTCTTGCATTGCGCAGTTGCACAGCCTGGCACGTAAACACTGACGGAGAAAAGGCGCGAAGGAAGCGACGTTCCGCGACGACGACATCTAAAAACAATGTGCAGATGCAGAAACGGCGCACACTCGCTTCAAGTGCGGGCGACGACAGTGCCGCCGCTACTTTTTTTCCAAATAGGGTACGCGACGCGCAGTAGGATGCGCCTCCGCTCGACCCACTGTAAAACATTCTAGTACACTGTAACAGTAGTGTTTGGTTGCGGGTTGCGTGGCTCGAAAAACGTTGACATCGCGGGAAACAGCCAGAAAATGCCTCGTGTGTGTAGTGTTGAGATCTGTATAAATGGCCCAATGCGCTTGCTCAGGGGCAGCGGCAGTGTTGACCCGATTGTGTCCTTTCATGCGGTTCCACACGATGAGCCCCGGCTTCCCGGCGTTCGCAATGGCTCAGTGCTCTGCCGGTGATAAAACGGCAAAAGAGCCAGAGAAACCGATGGTGTGCTCTCTGCATTTCTCGCCCTCGGTTTATATATATAATCCTGCCCTCGGAAAGTATCTTGGCGCGCCCCAGAGGCCAGTTATTTCTCGAGCAGCTGTTCCGTCAATGCGGCCTTCATCAAACCCCCCACCGGTGCCCCTGCACCAGCAAACTGGTGGCTCGGTGAGTGCTGAATGTCATTAAATATAAAGCCACGAAATAACCATACCGAGTACGTGCGCAACTTTCTATGCTTGTTCTGTCGGGAACATCGTCGCCTGGCGGACCGTACGCTTCGCCTTCCGTCGACGAAAACGAAGCTCTCCTTACCGCCGGCGCGGCCGGCGGCTCACCGCCATCGCACGCGGAAACACCTACCGCTCGAGCACGGAGGATCATTTCGCGCTCAGTTTAACCGAATATCGCTGAAATGCAGTCCTGCTTCCCTGGCGAGCTCTTCGTTGCAAGGTTAAGCGGCAGCAACGGTATCCATTGCGGTGAACGCAAACGCAGCGGCCATGCAGCCATGATGCAGTCAGCGCCTCGGCCATTTACGCAAGCGGTGACGTATCATGGCGCATTCTGATTCGCTGAGAGCAATGCAATCTGTGACGACACTGCTTCAGCGCCAAATCTGGAGTGAGAGAAATTGAGGAAGAGGTATTTAATCTTTGTTTACGAATTTCTCCGCTAATAACTCATATTTTTGCACCCAACAAAAACTGCATGCATTCCTGAAGGTCCCTCTTTTATTCCAGCCGAACTTCCTGTTTCTCTTTAGTGTCCCTTTAAAAGCGGACCCGGCACTTGCTCTGTACAAAAAAGCGCCTCCCATTGGGCGCCCAGTGGCTGTGCCTTACGTACACAAGGTGTGCCGTCGCTTAAAAAATGATCGCCCTTCCACTACTTGAAAAGGGCTGCAAGCGAAGCTTGTGTTGACTCGTTTGTGGCACGAGCGCGTGCGGAGCACGTGCACGAGTGCAAACCGAGGGGCGGCAACGAGGCAGCTGCGGAAGACTTCCACTCCGTGAAGATGGTTGAATCGTGCGGCCCCGGTGTTTACCACGGAGTAATCCTGAAGGTTCATTAAAGTATGTTTCTATTATGAGGTTACACAAATGTTCGGCAGCGACGGAGAGAACGACGTCACTGACGGTAAGCCCGCAGTCCGCCCTGGTAGCTTGCGTTCGATGTCTCGAGTTTGCTCGGCGGCGTGGTTAGCAGCATTAGCCTGCCATTGCCGCTTGCGATTCTTCCAAATTAAATTGCTTCAAAATTAAATCTGACCATAAGGTAAGACAACGAATTAGGAAGACACTCCCTTAGGCAATGGCTCATACCCCCATAAACGTGGCCTCCCCAATACGACGAAAGATGTGAAATTCAACGCTGGAATGATCAGCGGCAACGCAGCCGTGGAAGCAGATGACGACGACGAACGCGGGAGCAGTGGCACGAACGCGTGCCGAGCACGAGTACGAGCCAATGAGCTAGCTGCAGAAGAAGACGACGCTTGAGCATCTCTGAGAGCAGCTGGGTTTTTTAAGCGTTACATCGCCGGTGCAGTTAAGCGTATGCAAAAAAAAAAAAACACCGCATATCCACGGGGTGAATGATGATGAGTGGGCGAAGCTCCGGAGGGAATCATCGGTAAACCGTGAATCCTTCGTGTAATTCACCCAGTCTCGCCGCACTAAATCGAACGATTGACTTCCACCAATGACGTGCGCCATATGTGACGTCATTCACCTTCTTTTCATCCAGCGGCCGTGGTTTATGAATACGGGGGTAAGACGGAGAGGCCACAGCGTCTTACACCTGCTTCTTACACGGGCCGTAACGCGCTAGCACAAACGCGTTAGAAACGCGCAGTCTTTCGTTAATGTTAGGTATTTATTGTCATCGTGGTGCGTGTGTCCATGTGCGAGTCGTGGCGTAGTGGGCTAACGCCGCGCGCTCGGAAGCGAGGGGTCCCTGGTTCGATTCCGCGCTACGAACACAACTTTCGGATTTTTTTTTCATAAAAGTAGACTTGGCTACCTACTACTACGACGACGACTACTACTACTACTACATACTACAGAGGAGGGACAGACCCACACCCTAAGGAGCTTCGCCCCTAAACATGGCGGCGACCCAGTACAGTGCCCATGTTTTTCATCACCAAAAGAACTGCCAAGGTTGTGCCGCTGGGTATATAGAGGTTTTAAGAAAAATCCAAGCACACCTAATCACTGAGTTGTAAATGCGAAAGCAATAATGTCCAATTGAACACCGTTGAGCAGTCCTTCGAGTTAAGAACTCGTCGTGGGCAGGCAAGCCCGTTGAGAGGCTTGGCGCGTATTGATTTGGCCTTACCGAGGCCCAACTCCAGGTGCGAGCTTGCGCGGACAAGGAACGCGCGGATAACACAGGAGTCATTATACGCCAAATGAACCAGCATTTTTTCGAATATTTGAGATATCACTGCAAACATTTACACATATTTGTCGCAGCTCAAAGCTCGTTTTACGGGCATGTTTTGTTTGTGTTTTTTGCCAAGAATGTTGTAGCATTACGGCGACAATTTATTTTTCCTGCCCAGCTGAAGCAGAAGGCATCAATGAACTTTTTTTCAGTGGCACATTGTATGATTCAGTCGTTCTATTGGTGTGCATGGCAAGACAATCAAGTGATGTGACTGCCAAAGTCACCAATATTTCAGATATATGACAGTTCGAGTGCTTTTTACACCGGAAAAGCTAGTAAAATTGCAAATTTTGAATTTCTTTCGCGGAACGCGGAAAAATCTAGAAACCGCAAAATAAATCCAAAGTGGTAGCGCGGTTGGCCTAGCATACCTGAAAGATATTTGAACATTTAAAGTTTTAGCCAATCGCCTGAAAAATAACTAAATTTGTAATTTTGTGCAAAAACCTTTGTGTTCAAGGTCAAAAAGTAGCTTTGATGGTGGGCTCAAAAGTATATATGATAAATCATTGGATAGCTCTACTCGTCTGCTATTCATGTGAGAAGTAACAAAAGTGTGTTATTTTTCAAAAGCGAGACACTATTTTTTCGTTGTTCTCTCACCCCTATTGTCTCTCGACGTGCGCCCAAGCCTGCTCGCCTGGGATTGAAACAACAAAGCTGGCTTCGTCTGCAACATAAATGACAGAGAAACGGTGTCATGGGCTGCGTTTTATTGCCAAGAGACGCACGCTCTAACGCAATGCGGCTTGTGCTGTGTGTGTACCAGGTGAACCATGCAGCCAATGCAATTGGATTATCACGAAGTGTTAAATTCGTCAGGGAGTCCTGCAGCGTTGAAAGGCACGTTTCATGTAGTTTATAAAAAGAAACACGCACACTCAATTAGTCAGTAAATCCAGAGAGAGCACTGATATCACTCACGCAGTGCATTTGAACAGACATGTCGCAATGCAATACAGTGCGACAATCAACATGCGTTGCGGCATTCAGTACAGTGCTACGTACAGGTAGCAGGACGCCTTGTGCCCTCCTTCCTGCAAACCAAAGACTGTCATAAGGCAATGCCATTAGAAAACATGTTCATAAATATATAGCTGAAAATCTACATGGGTGTGAACAATGTATTCTGGTGTTGCGCGATACCACTGTTGGACATCCTGAACATTCCGAGCTATAAAATTCATGCGTGCTCTTCAGGATGATGTGCTCCGATGTGGTTGACGGCCACTTTTCGTATTCCCAGAAAGAATAAAAAATACGAGTCGAGGCTGCGGCGCTTGAGGTCGCTTGTCTTCGTATTAATAAAATAAAGCTTATCACAGTTTGTGGAACACTTTCTCTTACTCATTTTACTAACAATTGACGCGCTCGTGCCACTGCTCGCGAGTTCGTCGTCGTCGTTTCCCACAGCTGGCGAAAATCTTGAAAGCGATCGATTTACGCGAAGGGTGGATGGGTGGATGGGCGGATGGATGGACGGACGCACGGAGAGTTTTCTTGTTGGGTAACCATACCCATAGAAATGCTAAAGCATTTAAAAGAGCAAATGCTCTACAAGAAGCCCTCATACGCATGCTAAAACGCGCTTTGTGGTTTACAAAGTTGCGCTGGTTTACCACATCCCACTTCCCTGCGAGAAATGCTGCATAGGCCCAGACGTGGATATCCCAGAACTATCATGTGAAGGAACGCCGGACCGTTTTCAGCCCTCTAGCCGCAGCCGACCGCTTGATTTACCGCTCCTGCAAATACAAATGCTTCCCATGTTTTGATAATACACGTGTACTCAAGCAGCTTGGTTGATAGAAAAGTATGCGAAGCTTTTTGCACATCAAAAGCTGTTGATGGATGCTTGAGCACACTGAATTTGGCACTCAGAAGGAAAGAAGTTTCATATCGAGACAGGAACCTTCGAGTCAATGATTTGTAGTGACTAGTCATCCGTGGTTTCCTGTTCCTTGCTGTCTTGTTTGAGCGTTCACTTATCCATTTGTCTGCGCATTTATTCACGCATAGGAAGGCCTCCATGCATGTCCTTGGTTTATTCAAATTTGTCAGTTGAAGTCTAGCGCTCTATTTTGTCCCCTCTCCTTTTCAGATAAAAATGTTTCCATGCTAGAAACACAGTCGCAGCTAAAGCCACAGCCCTAACTATTCCACCTCGCTTCCATAGTTAAGCAGCTATTTCCATACCTTAGCCAAAAAATTATTATTAACACGTGTCAACGTTGACTAAGAAAGACTGCGAGAAAGTAATAAGAAAATATTGTTTGTGAGAAATGTTATTCGCGCTGAATAACCAGACCAAGTAATTATTTTGTACTCAAGCTAGTGCACAAGCTAATAAGTACAAAAATAGCGCAAGCATAAACAAGCTATTCTAATATAGAAAAAAGCACATATTTTATGGTTCACAAAAAATTTGAAAGGTAATTGTCAATGACTCAAACCCGTCGAGTATTCATAGCTGATCTCTTTTTGCTGGGAGGTGACTGTAGCCGAAGTACTTTCTGCAAAAGACGTTTGTCTTAGAGTTGAAACAACCACGATGGAGTAATCGCTGCTAAGCATATTGTGAGCACTGCGTGAGACTGCTGCACAAAAGTTTCCGCGGTGCCAGCTTTCGAAGAAACCGATTGTCTTTATAATATGGAAGAATCAGTGTAGGAATGTGTCTAGACAATGGTAGATTGGTCGGCTTTCTTGTTTGCAAAGAAGCGAAGCAAGAAATCAGTGCTGCAAAATACAGGCATCGCACAAATCGTCCAGCGTAACTTGTGTAGCAGGCATGATGGAGACGCTTCGCATCTGATTGCGAGAAGGAGCAGATGTAAGTATTTTAACACACGACGTAGCATGCAGCTACTTTATCTGCTACTTCATTTCTTACTATACCGGACAAATTTGAACTGTCGTGAAAATTAATCTTTTTACCAAAACATGTCGGTTTTGAAATTTTGATGGAAGGTAAACAGAACCATATTGTAATTAGTGGCGCTATTGCCCCCATGGCGGAATTAGTCAGAGTAAACTCCCTATTCGCTGATGCATGAACTTTGGGCAACAAGTCTTACAACTTGGAAATTGTTTCGTACTCCGGCATTTTTACCTGTTTTAGACACAACCGATAATTTTTATGTGTATCCGGTAGGCTGTAATATAAAAAGAGGCTGCCGATAAACATGTGCTGTGGTTTTATTTGCGATTGAAGCTACCTTATAGCTGGTCCATGTGCAGCAGAGTACTAAATTTAAGACTATGTAGGATGTTTCATGACTTCTTTTAAAAAACTAATTCACAACCTCTCCAAAGTACAATCAGATTCCAAGGAAGAGCGTTAAAATCCAGGCGTGGAGAAGATTATTGTCTAGCAAATAAATTCTGAAACGCTCGCACTGAATCGAAGACAGTCTCACATCTATTAGGAAGCTTGTATACCACTGATTGACGGTCATTTTATCACGACAGGTGAACAAAATTACTTTTTTGTTTATGCCTACGAACAATTTGAACGGGTATTTTCTTTGTATGGGCTATCGGAGGGCTGTACAACATTGAAAGAGGCGCATCGAAACATATCCGGGGTGTTCGGGCAATCAGGTTAGTTAAACGGTGTTCAGTAGATTAAATTTATTACTTCTGCATAACAGGGTTGGATCACGTTATCGCTATAAAAAACTGTAGCTTTATCAATCAATCTGCATTGCTTCCCTGCGTCTGAGATCACCGTAGCGGAGATTCATGGTGACGAATAAATGGCGCGAAGAAATGTCTAGTCTGCAGGTTTGCGTAGGAATTGGCGTCACAGGCGCCGTTACGTCCACCTCATCTGCATCATAATACGTCAAGGGACGGCTCACACCCTTCTCAGTGTGGGATGCATGAGGGAATCAAAAATGGGGCTTGCTTAATGTAATTACCACGAAACGATCAACCCATACAGCCATAACTAGCTGTCCGGGGAACAGAGATTCGTATAGGCGTATGACGTTTTTTATTGTGGAGGGGGTGCTGTGTACTTCTAAACGGAAAGGTTCCTGCCGCTCACCATCAAAAAGCGTGTCGTAATATCGACGCTTCCTTGAAGTATGACTTGCATTTAGGCGCAGTTTGAGCCCAACGCTCCTAGACAGATAACATCCCAATAGATCAAAATAATAATTGATAATGGTGATTGCAGCTACGCCTATCGATTAATATTCCAGTTTAGGCATTCGCCCAATAATGCTCTCGAAGCAAGATTTATTAGTGAAATATTTAGCCCCCCCCCCTCCCCTTCTCCACCTTTATGTCGTCCCTCGTAGCCAGATTATTTCTGTGACATAAAGTAAAATCCGTAATTTAAATTCACGAGGGACATTGAAGCTGCTGTCTCGATTAATACTGTTTCATCAGCGCTTTACGTAGTCCGGACAGTGCGTCAAAAGTGATTGGTGCGCAAGATCTATGAAACAGCTAAGGATTGCCACTGCCAGGTAGTCGGAAAGATTGTTTTTTGGGTAGATTTCCAAAGCGTACTAATATTTTAGTCAATATTCATATATTACTACGGCACAACACTGCCAGTCTGAATGCCAAATATCCCATATATGTGAGCAGCGTAGCGGTAAACTGTACAACTGCCTACGTGTGCAAACTGTTGAAAAATGATGCTTTTTGTTTCTTTTTTTATGTGGAACCCATGCAGTTTAAACTTTTGATGCTGTCTGAAACCGCCTGGAGGCGGGGGGGAGGGGTAGTCTGAGCTTCATGATATTAATAGATCTCATGCGCTGCATCAAACGTGCGCTGCGGAGCTGCGATACTGCGTTTTCTGAAACAAAACATCGTACGAGTGGAACAGATAGCTGGGCATGCACCCGTTGCCTCGTACCGTAGCAACAGGGCAGGACACTGAAAAAGCACTCCAGTGAAAAAAACGTGCAAGAAGTAGCAAACTGATTCGCAATTCCTTCTGGTTGGGACATCCCATTGTCCCGTGTTTTGTCGCAGTGTACTGCTATCACCGACTGACTGATACGAATGGGGCTTGCTGGGCGTAAGGGGCAAAGACACCATGCGTCTTGCTGAGCGCAAATTTGCTCTTAATTGTAAGGGGCTTTTCTTTATGGTTGTTTTTCTTATAGATAGCTTCAACGTGACGTCATGGACGCAGCTTCTCATCATGCTGGTCCTCCGACATGACGGCTAGGGTGGCGTCAGTGTATGACATTCACTGTCATGAGTAATCTGTTTCAATACCATAGAGTACGCGAACGCTCTTGGCGTCTGTAAAGAACCACGGTAGAACCGGCAAAACCATTGCGCGAGACGTGAACAGACTCAGCTGGTCACGGTGGTGGTCCTTCCACATAGCCACTGGGACAACGTCAATGCGAGCAATCTATTAGCCCCGAGATGTATGAGTGGCGCCCTCTCGCGCGTGACGTCAGAGGGAGGGACTACGATGCTGCGCCGTGCGCTTGCTTGCTACCTTGCTACCTGCTACCTTGGTGCTGTCGGCCGACCTACTCTGCTCGAGTTTTTGAAACGCGAGTCTGCAGGTTTGTAGAACAGTACATATACGGAACGTGCCAGGACTCTATTTCCTGTGAAATCAAGTGGTGTCGCCGCCGTCACCACGCTTAGTGCCGACTGCTCCTGGCTTTGCCTGCTTTAGTCATCAGTGTGCACACCTGCGTGTATGGCGTTGGTTACTCGTCATTGCTGTTCCATTGTCGTGGTGCACTCATTATGACTTTTCGATGATGAGCATGCAGCATTCGGCCTTCAGCTACTGTGTCTGCACAGTAATACTAGTGTTTGTTTGTCCAGCGCGTGCTGCGTGCTTGGTCGCTCGCTCCGTTGGCCACAGACATTCCAATTTTGTTGCTGCCCAGCGCATTAAGCATATCACGAAAGACATTCGATCACATTCTCGAGAAACTAGGTGGTCGCTGCGGTGCGTGAATGCATGTGCTGCTTTAGCAGCCTTGACCCAAAATGTGGTCTGGAAAGTCTGATAGATGGGCGGACACAATTAGTGGACAAAACAAATTTAATTACTTCCACCGTGACGCAGCACACCCCTGCAGGTTAGTCGGCGTCACGTAACTCTATTCTTTTTTTGCTCCTGCCATGGGTAGCGAGCATATTTCGCGGACGAGTTTCGTCCGGCGATGGGAATTAGCGCTATAAAAACAAAAGACAACCTTTGCGTAAGTCACCGTTCTCAATATACTTAGTTCTGTAAGCGCGTGATACGTATTTAAATCTGGAACAAGAAAGTTGAGAAGTTCAGGCTGGCTGGTACTTGACCGATTATATAGCTGGAGCGCTAAACACACTAGAAAAAAAGAGGGGGTGTTGGGGGGATGGGAAGAGTAGACGTACAAAGGCGCAATAATGCGTTAATATGGGTTAAACCGTTTTCTTTTTTTTTCTATAACAATGTGTTTATTTCTACGCTAATAAAGTGATGTCTCCCAAGTGGGCTCCGGTAGTCTCAAAGTGTGTTAAACAGAAATAGTCCTATGCTAACTTAAACAAGCAATAATATTTTCGCATTAGAATGTAGCAAAGAGATATTCTGGCAAGAAAATAGTGTAAGACATGCTTGACGATTGCGAAACATGCTGAAGTGGGGTGCAACTTAAGTTCTAGATCAACCGCTCACCATTGCAACAAAAAATAAGATTTTTCTGGTCAGAAAAAGCTTTATAAACGCAACACCAAGTCGCTAGAAATATGAGCGCAATTTAAAATGTTGAACTACACCAATTAGTCGACGCGAAATTTTGAGAATGAACCCTCCGATCCAGCTTCTTTTCCAAAGCTGCCTATCCTGTCGTCTATTCTCTCGACACTATGTTTTATGACTGAGTCCTGAGATCGTGTGCCCGCTCGCGAGGGCTGTGGTTATATGAATTTTATTTAAAAAAATAAAATTCTGGGTTTTTCCTGTCAAATAAACCTTATGATTATGAGGCACACCGTAGTGGAGCAGTCCGGTGGAATTTTGAGCACCTACATTTCTTTAGCGTGCGCCTAAATTAAGCATACGCGTGCGTTTTCGCATTTCGGCCCCCTCGAAATGCGGCCGCCGCGGCCGGTGTCGAATCAGCGACCTCCAGCTTAGCAGCGCGATGCTATAGCCATTGGGCTATCGAGTGGTGATATAAATGATACACTAAATATAGGTTTGTTGTCTTCCAATTAAACGCTGTCATTTATAGGACTAAAGCTAGAAAAAAAAATACCGACAGGGATTGGAGAGTGCCGTGCTACGCGAGACGCAGTCAGGGCGCGAGAAAACGCATGAAAAGCGTAGCAGACGACAAAGGCGATTCCCCCGACTGACGTCATCGGTGCGCCGTTCGCAGCGCCGCCATCGGTAGCGCACGAGGCTAATAGGACGATCATTTTTAAGTTTCATGCAAATGTTTGAACATTGCCTGTTGCACATAATGTAACTGTAGTCATCAGGCTCGATTGTTCAGAGAGGCGGACGTTACTTGCACAAAAAATCGAAACACGCAGTGAACTAATTACCAGAAAATCACTAATTCACTTCCTAATAAATAATCTATGGCTCGTACTAAAATTTACGAATTGTAGCCGGTGAGTGTGTCAGGCGTACCTCTTTGGAATGAATTTCCAGAATGACCCCAGTTTGGAGATTTGCACCATCAAAGTCGCCGTAGAAATGCACTATAGGTCCACTTACTATTTTAACAAAATGCGCTTTTATAAATTGGAGCACAAAAGTAACTGAAGCGCTTGGGTATTTGGTCATATACTTTCGGGAATAATACCTCGAAACTGGTATCCTCCTGAAAATTTATTTAAAGTTGATGCGTTTTCACAAACTCATCGGCTACAATTTACATATTGCAATATTTGCCATACTGTATTTAATTAGGGAAGCAATTCGGCTATTTTTGATAATAACTTGAATATGTGTTTCGCTTTTTCGGTTACTAATGCCCGCATCTTGGTATAACCCGGATCAACGAAAAGAATTATGCACTCTGCCACAGGCGATTTTGAAAAGTTCCATGAAATTGAGAAATGATCCCCCTCTATAACCACTTCACAAATTATGGATCCTTGAGAGTACGGGCATGACATTTCATTTTTCACAACATACGATGGTCCAAGCCGTGTTCGTCCACTTTTTTATCGACAACTGATCCACATGATCTCGATTAAACCGATTCGCGTTGTTGGACCTCGAGAAACGAGCAATGCCGACTCCCGCCTTTAGAACTTCTGGTCCTTGCCGAACCAAAGGGGGTCCCGTTTCACATAAGCTGCATTAAGACCACAGGGCGTAGATTTCATGTTACATTATGAAAAGGCAGTTAATGGGTGTACTAGTCGCAACAAGCGACACCGGTACACTATGAAAAAATTAATACATAGAAATTGCCCCAGTCGCATGGACACCTCCGTAGCAAGCTATGTCGAAGCACTTCGGTGGCGGCGGTCGCATTAGAAATGCAAAGGTGGCCGTTAGACAACAGTAGCCCCGTGACATTACTGAAGTCGAAGCTCACCATGAAACACCGGGCAACAGCGGCGGTGACAGGTTGAAGTGACCGTATGGCCGAATACTGAAGTGCTTGAAAGCCGTCATTTAGCCCGCGCAAGCCCACCGCGGGGAATCGTTGCATAGATAGATAAATTAAATACTTGTATATCATAGTTTGCGGCGTTTATCAGTTTTCTGACTTTTTTTGTGCAGTTCGCTCTTATTCAACCTGGGTCAGCCTAGCATTAGATAAAAATTCACGAGCCCTTCCCCTGTCGAGAAAATGGGGGTAAGCGAAGCTTGTCGTGTGTGTATCTGGCCTTCGTCAGACTAACGTAAAGTTCACGACACGCCACGGTAATTAAATATCAACATTTATTAAATGTATGCATCGAGCGAAAGAAACAACACAACGGAAGAAATTGTTGCACGAAAGGGAAACAAAGGTACAAGAAGAGGGAACGAAAAGTACCACGAAAGGGAACGAAAAGTAGTAGGAAAGTGAAGGGAAAGTAGTAGATCAAGTACACACACCACCTTTGCTTATCCCCATTTTCTCGACAAGGGAAGGGCTGTTGATTTTCTTTTACAGTGAAGCTCTTAAAGGCTCACTCATTGATGGTCGCGTCCGGCAATAGAAAAAAAAAAAAACACTCATTGGCGGTATGCTGTATGTGCGAGTGAAAGCGCGTGAGGGCGAGGGACGCGCACTGTCACAGGGTGCAACCGCACGGCGGAGAGCAAACGCGACTTCCGAGTGGAAGGGGACCGGTGGGCGAGGAGGGTATCGAGGCACCCTATACTCGCGGACAACTTTCTGTGGCAATGAAAGGAAAGCTACGGAGGCAAAGCACGCACAAGTGAGAGCGCTTCTTAAAAGAGTCCCGCGTTTTATTCCACGTTGGTTTAGGCTGGGGAACAGAAAACATAAACAGCGTATTAGCAACAGTTAAACAAGAGAGAACACACCACTGAGTGTAAAAGTTTACTAATTTTGCGGCTTTTTCCCTCCGCGTATGGGCAAACGCGAAACCGTCGCACGTGGAAGCTGCGTCGATTCAGCGTCTGTTCCGAGCAACCAAAAGCACTGTCAAACGCTGCCGGACTAATAGGCGCGGTAACACATGTGCAGCAGCCACGTGTCCGTAGCTTTCCCTTCATTGCCACAGAAAGTTGTCCGCGAGTATAGTCTGTGCGTGTCATAAAGTTTCATATTACTATAACTAGAGGGCAATGTGGCGCTGCGATCGTTCAACTATCATGGGAATGATGGGAAGTACAGGCTACGGATTGGTATTCTGTTGACTAGCGAACTAGTCTACAGGTATTTTTTTGTCAGTTTTGGTTTCGCTAGTTTTGCTCCAAGCGCAGTTGCTACAATCCGTAGAACCCAGGCTTACTTGTGGTAGGAAAGGTTGCTGCTTCCTGGCTGTAGTCTGCTGTCGCAAAACGGGTAAGCGCAAAGCCACGACATAACAGTTGCTGGCGCGCACTTCATAAGAAGCGGTACGTCAACATAAAATATAATGAAGCATGCTCGTAAGAGGCCACAAGCGTCCAAGATAGCACTGCAGCAGATGTGTTTAAAAGTACTCGAAGACGTTCATCAATCGTGACAGCCGATGCAGCCTTTCGAAAGAGCGAGAGAGTTCGCAAGTGCGTCTACGCAGACGCAAGTGCGTCTGCGAGAAAAGTTCACTTTCCCCGCGTTCGCAGCGAGCAGGCGTCGTAGCAGGCGACACTTGTAACATTTCTCTCAAAGGCGCAACACTTTTCTCATAATACAAAATTTTTATTCCCACAAATATTTGATGAGTATTTTTTATATAAGCACATGCACGGTTGTTATTGCTGTTGTGAAAGTAAATATATAATTATTCAATGGCGCTAAATCAGGCAGAACGATGCATACCCTGGTGGTAAACCATGCTTCAATCTCAAAGTAATACAAACTTTATTCAATGTATTATGCATTATATAAAACACAACATAAATAAAATTAAATTTTGCACGAAAGTGTTTTAATACAGCTTCGTTTACTGCGCCGCATGCAAACGCCACCAGTTTCAAGACAGAAGTCAATCCGAAGCCTGTACTTCCCATCATTCCCATGTAGGTTGAGGCGACGTTCAGGAGAACCCCCGTAGACACTAGCGCCACTTTTCCCTCTAGGTTTTTTATTTAGAAACTCTATGGTGCGTGTGCTCTCCTGCTCTCCCACTGCAGCGCATGCTCACAGCCCGTTTTGACAGCGGTTGCGTGCGGTCACGCAAACAACGCGCACAACTGTTCTCGACGGCGGCGGCGTTTTGCCCGTGTTCGCACTGAACGCGCGCGGCGTTGGTGACGTGTTTGTAAAGAACGTGCCAACCTTTGCCGTACACCCTACGGTGGTGTACCGTAGCGACCATAACGCCATGGTCCCTGTTGTCACTAAATAAATGAAAACCACCGGATCATATATATTAACACGAAAGTGTTTTATGCCGGGGTCCACCAAGACTTCACTGACGTATTTCCGTCACGGAAATACGTCATAGAACATAATACAAAGAAAGAAACCAGAAGAAAAAGTTCCACAAACATGCAAAATTTGGAAATCGAACCCAAGACCTCTCGGTCCGCGACGATAGATCGCCGAGCGTTTAACCCATTGCGCCACAAACGCATTTGCAGACAGCTACACAGACGCGCCTTATATATCTAACACTCCTCCGTGTACCCGCGCTCTTGCTCGGGGCGGTGCCGCCGCCTACGAGCAGAAAAGAGAAGTACTGCATTATGACACTAGACAGTTTTAGCAGAGCGTTGCTTACGCTCCGCTCCGCTAACGTTTCACGCACACCGCTGGCTGCATGAACTGCGTTGATTTGGCTTGTTTGACAAGCGCGTCTGCCAGAGACGCCGGCCACGCGCGCTCAGCGCGGCTGTAAAACGGCAAAGCAACCTGTAGACGCATCCTAACGCTCCGCTCAAATGGCTTTGTAGCGTACCGTGGGCAGCGTTCTTCGTTCCGCTGCCGATATGAGCGTTGTGCGCACGCGCATTAGCGTTCCCGCTAGCGTTCCGCTGAGCGGCTCTGCGCGAATCGTTCGGACACGACGGTCTGAGCGGAGCGGACCGTGAACGCTCTGCTAAAACTGTCTACTAACGCGCACCGACAGTGAACGCTTCGGTGGTCTCAGCACTACGACGCCTCGATGCCAGCATTCGAAGGGACGCTGGCATCAAGAAGCACTACCAACGCCACCTAGGTGGCGTTCACCGTACTCAGCACAGCGGAGCGTGGCCTCCGCAATTAGCTCTGAAAATGTTTCTGAAGTTTATCGCGGAGGCTGCAATTACGACGCGCTGTACGCGCTGATTTGACTCGGTGACGATTCAGTTACGTGCTTTGTCTTGCGCGTTGTATTAGTGTGTCAGTTACGTGCTTCGTCTTTCGCGTTGTGCTAGCGTGTGCAGCGTAGTGCAGCTTCCATATGCACGACGGTTGCTCATGGTCATCGACGTTGGTGGAGGAGACGTGCCACCAGGCGTCAGCGTGGGTGCATCAACGCCTAAGGGCGCTTTAGCCACAAAACACCAATAGACATTATATATCAATGTGCAATAAACATTACACTACTTCTGTGAAGACACGTTTCACTTTCGTGTTCTATACCGATTCCTATATAAGAGGGATCAACCACAGTTTTTTTCTCATTCTTTATTAGTTCAAATACCCAATTGCACCATTACATCCTAATAGTCATAAATGGAAATGCAAAATTCCCACCATAGTACAGCTTCACTGGTCTTCCATCTCCACCCCAGTGGAAGGGCTGACAGTTTTTTTTTACTCTCTCTCTTTCTATATTTCTCTCTCTCCTTGTTTCACTCTCTCTCTCTTTCTATATTTCTCTCTCTCTCCTTGTTTCACTCTGTCTCTATCTCTCTCTCTCTTTCTTTCGTTCTATCTTCCTTTCTTTCTTTCTCTCTCTATTTATCTCTCCTTCTCTCTTTCTTTTTTGTCCCTCGTAGGTGCCATTGAACTTGGACCCTTTATGCACTATCGCCAGGATGAGCCCACTTTTCCGCGTGACACCGCCACCACTGCCACCACCGAAACATGTGAGCCCATAAAGCTTCGCTTAAAAAGACGCATCTCTCCATGGCCCACTGCACATCGCCATTTTCAATGACGCGATGGTGTGGTAAGCGCGGAAGCATGCCGAGGTCTTTCTGCCGTCCCATTGCTAGGAACAAAGTTTGTGTTTGCAAGGCTATGGGATAGGTAAAACGTGCCACCTACGTGGCACGCCAAGATCTGCTATGCTCGCACCTCGCTCAGCATGGGTAGCCACCGTAGCACGAGCCTCGCCCACATGACTATCCTTTATGATCTAGGTGGATACCTATGTTGCCTTGCCCTCACTGTTGGCATTATGCAAAAGGTCTATAATTGCTATCGCAATGAAACACTTCTGAACCCGACTGCTTTTAAGACAGAGAGGCAATTGATGTGTAAGTACGCCTACTCCACTAACACTACAGGTATGCGGGTATCTGTTGCAAGCCAACATTCAACCACGGAGTTTCAAGCCTATCCTACCATGCATTGGGAGATGTTTGGTTAAATAATATGCAGAACGTCTAAATGAACGTAGTCTCCTAATTCTTATCGCAGGTTTGCTTCTAAAGTAAATTAGATATTTTTGATCAAGTTATTTGAATAACTTAAGCAGTTACGAAGTTTTTTCGGAATAGAGCGTATTAGCAGTGGCTACGCACGCTTTGTTTCATTGACGGAACGGTATCGGCTTTTTGGTTTCTTTTAAGACCCGGTAGCCTTTATTAAAGGGGCATACTCTCACAATATTGTAATTTATAACTTAGAAATGAAATTGTAACCTTTACTCCAGTAACGTTTAATAAAGAAGCATATTCTCACAATTTTGTGCATCTATAAATGAAAAGGTATATAGTAATCTTTAGTAAAAGTACAAGTAGTTTTTATTGCGATAGCAATTATATGGACACTCAAAAGCAGATTTCTGCCGTCGGCGTCGCGGTCGCCGTCGCCGTGAGGTTCCGTATGACGTCAATGGAGATGAAATCGTCGCCGCGTGCCGAACGCTGTATGTCCGCGTGAAAGGGCGCGAGGGGCGCGCGATTTCACGGGGAGTGAACGCACGGCGGAGAACAAACGCGCGTTCTGCGCCGTGCTCGCTTAAGGGCTGCAGAAGTAGGCGTCTCTTTCCTCCTTTACAATCACGAAATATGTAGAGTAAACGCGCCTTCTTCCGACGCGCGAGAGGCCGTGGCGGAGGGGGAGGCGGGGAGGGAAGGGAGTCGACGTTTAGCTGCGGCACCAAGTGCCTATTTATATCAGAGGCTCAGGCAACAGTCACCAACGCCGCACGCATTTTGAGCGAACGCGGGCAAAAGGCCGACGGCGTCGACAATAGTTCTGCGTGTTGCCGGTGCTGCTGCATGTCCAAGTTTATACAGCTGATAAAGCTAATATCATTACATCGTATAGCTCTCTACAAATTTGCTATCGCAATTGATGCTTCGCCTTTCAGGTGAAACTGCGACAACTTTTTGTATTGTAACCATTCGTATACAGTCAGTATACAGGCCTATACAGTCTTGCAAGCCATAACCCACGCATCCTTCTCCGCATGCCCATGAATTTAGGATATTGACTCTTCGGCCATCCGTCAAACTTCACCGCAATGCACTAACGTAACTCACTGCGGAGCACTTTATAAAAAATTCTATTTCAAAAGAGAGGTCGCATTTCAAAAACACTCATTTACCAATGTCAGCAGGATACTCTCTTTTAAAAATACAGGCATTTGAGGCACGTAGTCGTAACTTCTCTGCTCCGTTACAGCAGCACTTTCATCAACATCATCATCATCATCATCATCCACCTATATTTTATGTCCACTGCAGGACGAAGGCCTCTCCCTGCGATCTCCAATTACCCCTGTCTTGTGCTAGCGTATTCGAGCTTGCACCTGCAAATTTCCTAACTTCATCATCCCATCTGGTTTTCTGCCGACCGCGACTGCGCTTCCCTTCTCTTGGTATCTATTCTGTAACCCTAATGGTCCACCGGTTATCCATCCTACGCATTACATGGCCTGCCCAGCTCCATTTCTTCCCCTTAATGTCAACTATAATATCGGCTATCCCCATTTGTTCTCTGATCCACACCGCTCTCTTCCTGTCTCTCAACGTTAGTCATAAGATTTTTCGTTCCATCGCTCTATGTGCGGTCCTTAACTTGTTCTCGAGCTTCTTTGTTAACCTCCAAGTTTCTGCCCCATATGTTAGCACCGGTAGAATGCAATGATTGTACACTTTAATTTTCAACGACAGTGGTAAGCTCCCAGTCAGGATTTGGCAATGCCTGCCGTATGCAGAAGCCAATTTTATTCTTCTGTTAATTTCTTTCTCGTGATCAGGGTCCCCTGTGAGTAATTGACCTGGATAAACGTACTCCTTTACAGACTCTAGAGGCTGACAAGCGATCCTGAATTCTTGTTCCCTTGCCAGGCTATTGAGCATTATCTTTGTCTTCTGCATATTCATCTTCAACCCAATTCCTACACTTTCCCGATGAAGGTCCTCAATCATTTGCTGTAATTCGTCTCCATTGTTGCTGAAGAGGACAATGTCATCTGCAAACCGAAGGTTGCTGAGATATTCGCCGTTGATCCTCATTCCTAAGCCTTCCCAGTCGAAGAGCTTGAATACTTCTAAGCATGCAGTGAATAGCATTGGAGAGATTGTATCTCCTTGCCTGACTCCTTTCTTGATAGGCAACTTTCTACTTTTCTTGTGGAGAACCAAGGTAGCTGTGGAATTCTTGTAGATGATTGTTAAGATCTTTTCCCCGTAACAATATTCACGTATGCCTCCTGTACTCCTTGATTACGTAATACCTCGATGACTGCTGGTATCTCTACTGAATCAAACGCCTTTTCATAATCTATGAAAGCCACATAGAGAAGTTGATTGTACTCCGCAGATTTCTCGATTACCTGATTGATGACATGGATATGATCCATCGTACAATATCCCTTCCTGAAGCCAGCCTGTTCTCTTGGTTGGCTGAAGTGAAGTGTTGAACTGATTCTATTGGAGATTATCTTGGTGAATATTTCATACAATACTGAAAGCAAGCTAATGGGTCTATAATTCTTCAATTCTTTAACGTCTCCCTTCTTATAGATTAGTATAATGTTGGCGTTCTTCCAGCTCTTTGGTACACTTGAAGTTGTGAGGCATTGTGTATAAAGGGCCGCAAGCTTTTCAAGCATGATATCTCCTCCATCTTTGACTAAATCTACTGTTATTCCATCCCCTCCAGCAGCTTTTCCCCTGGTCATGTCTTTCAAGGCCCTTCTAACTTCATCGCTATTTATAGAAGGAGCCTCTGTACCCGGTTTATCACTATTTCGAATGAAAGTAGCTGGCTGTCTTGGGCACTGTAAAGGTCAGTATAGAATTCTTCCACTGCTTTTACTATGTCATCGAAATTGCTGATGATATTACCATGCTTATCTTTCAGTGCATACATCTTGCCTTGTCCTATGCCAAGCCTTTTTTCTTACTGATTTAATGCTGCGTCCATACTTTACAACTTCTTCAATCAATCCCACGTTATAATTGCGAATATCGCTTACTTTCTTCTTGTTGATTAGTTTTGGCAGTTCAGCGAAGTCTATCTGATCTCTTGAGTTGGACATTTTCATGTTTTGTCGTTTCTTTATTAGCTCCTTTGTTTCTTGGGAGAGCTTACCTACTGGTTGCCTTGGTGTCTTACCTCCCACTTCAAATGCTGCTTCTGAGATCAACTTACGGTTTCATTCATTACCTCTATGTTGTCTTTATCTTCCTCTTCCAAAGCTGCGTATTTGTTTGCGAGCACCAGCCTGAATTGGCCTGCTTTTACCCTTACTGCCTCTAGGTTGGCCTGTTTCCTCTTGTCAAGAGCAGCGCTTTAGTCAAGGGTAAATCGCTCTTATAACTCAGCAGGGAAATTACGACTAAGTGCCGTAAAAGCGTATGCTATCAGAAAAAAAGTATCCTTTCGATATAGCTAATGAAACATTGTTGAAATTCAGCCGAACTTTTGAAATACCAGCAAGTTTGAAATCGCTGTTCACTGAGATGCTAGTGCACTGCAGTGAAGTTCAATGGATCGCTGAAGGAGCAGTGTACCAAATTCATGGGCATGCGCAGAAGGATGCGCGAGTACAGACGTCTAAGACTGTACGCTTATTCGAAAGATAACAATAAAAAAAAGGTTCAAAACGATGGCCGGAGGGGCTATTACCAAAGGTCTTGGATATGACTCATTCTCTAAGATTAATAAATACGCAGTTCTTAAGAGAAAACAATACTTGATTGCTGTAGAAGCCTCATTATAGCGGTAACAGACATCAGAATTTGTGCTATAGTCAATACTATTATTTAGGGACCAAATTTTACTATTGAGCTTTTTTTCATTTCTTTACTGGCATGTCATTGCATATTGAAGGCATCCAGTATTGAAAGCATACCAATTCCAATTTGCCTTAAATTGTGCCTGGCCCCAGTTTCGAGAATTTGGAAGTCAGAATTTGAAATGAAGTGCGTTGCTGTTTCCGCTATTATTACTGCACGCCCTGCAGCAAAATTCTGCAAATAGCTCAACTGGAACAACAATGCATTTTATGGCATGGTTTCAGTATGTTTTTTTAGACTATTTTGCGCAGAATGCTTCTAGCAACCGGATATCTAGTGCTGAGTGACCAGGTCTGCCACTAACCACAATTCGGGTTTTACATGCTAATCAGTAAAATATTTCTAATATTCGTATTAACGATTATTGCGGCAATTCTGTTGTGATTTCTATAGAAGCTATTCAGCAGAAATCAACATTTTGTCTCAAATTCTATACGTTTCATGTTCAAAGACAGTCTGGGTCACAGCGTTAAATCACCTTTGATGCCTTGATTTCATTCGGAAAGACAAACATTATTTATTGCATTGCAATGACTGGACGATCGGCCGTTGTCCGTGCAGGTGCTACTTGACGACCCTCCCCATTGCTCATCGGCGCACAAAGTTGTGAAGGCACTTTTTGTCTTTCTTGAGGGCGACTGGTT
>NC_051163.1:88780690-88861882 GCF_013339745.2 Dermacentor silvarum
CCCAGACCACGTGTGAGTGTCTGTGATGATCTCCAGCCTGGATACTGCTCGGCTGGGCGTTCCGTACACTGGTATGTAATGTGTGTCATTTGGTGTGTGGCTGTGTGGTCGTTGCACCAGGGCATACACTGGTTGTGTATACCTCTGGAAACATTGCGTGCCAACCTTAATATATGCGGGTAGTGTTGTTTGAAGGCGGCGCCAGTCCCTGGCTTGTTGGCTGCTTAACTTGGGATTGGAGGAGCGTACTTTCGTCTGTCAGGCGTTGGTCCTCTAAAATCTGCCTGCTCGTGATGGGATCTTCATGGTGGTTTGTGAGGGCCTCGAAGAGTCTTCTGTGGCTCGCCAGCAAGTCCGCGAGCTACACTGTCGGTCTCCTCGTTGCCTTCGAGGCCTGTGTGCCCTGGCACCAGACGATCCCATGGTCCTCAGTCAGCGTGGGGCCCAGGATATGGTGACGCACCTGGGAAGTGTGCCTCTAATATATAACCGACAGGCGGCCTGTGAATCCGTCAGGATATATGCGGAGCGACCTCTCGTTCTGCTTCTTTGATTGCGAGGGCTATGGCTGCTGCCTCTGCGGTGGCGCTTGATCTGGTGCGTATAGATGCAAGCCACCACTTTCTTTTGGTTAGCTACTGCCGTTGCGTATGCCGGTTTTCTGGGCCTTGTGGTGTTGTGGAGTAAAGGCTAGCGTCGGTGAAGTAAGTATCAGGATCGTTCCTTCTCTGGAGGAGTTTTCGTGCTCGTGCTTGCTGCGCTTTTGGTTGTATAGCGGATGCATGTTCTGGGGACGGTTCCACGATGATGCGAGCCCGTTGGTCCATCGGTACGATGACTGCGTCGTCTCCGCAGTATTGGGGGATGAGCGGGTATCCCAGTCTTTGCAGTAGTTGTCTGCCCTGGTGTGTGGTGTTGAGTCGTTCTGTTTGTGCGATTTGCGTGGCGGCGGCCAGTTCTTCATATGTGTTATTCATGCCTAACGACATGTGCCTGTCTGTGCTCGTGCAATTCGGAAGTTGGAGTGCAGCTTTGTATGCGATTCTTATGATCGCATCTGTCGATGTTTTCTATTTCGGTCTTGCGTGTAGCTTGGAAGGGCAGAGCGAATGTGATTCGGGTGAGGACGAAGGCCTGTACGAGGCGTAATGTCTCGCCTTCTGTCATCCCATCTTTCTTCTTGCTATTCTAGCTATGAGTTGTAATACTTTTTACGGTGTGTTTGAGTTTGTCTATTGCCGTCTTTACGCTGTTATTTTCTTGTATGTGCATTGCCAGGATTCGTGCTACCGGGGTTCTGTTGATGCATTGTCCGGCAATCGTCAGGTGAAGTGGGGGTGCACAATTGGACTGGGTGCGCGGTGGTCTTATCTGCAGGTATTCCGATTTGTTTGGGGCGCAGGTCATACCTGCCGCCTGGAAGGTAGCTTTGAATCTTGTCTATAGCGTTTTGCAGGACATCTTGCCGTTCTCCATAGGAGCCCTTTGTTGCCCATAGTGTAATGTCGTCCGCGTAAAAGGCACAACCAGATTCGGTATATCCTCGAGTTGTAGGACTAGCTTCCGGAGCCCGATGTTAAACAGGAATGGGGCAGGATGGACCCTGGGGCGTGCCTTTAAGTGGAAGTTCGTATGGTGGTGAGTTGGTTCCGGCCATACCAATCTGTGCCTTGCGATTGCAAGGAATGTAGAGGCATAATGGAATATGCGTTCACCGCATCCAATGGCTGTGAGGCCGTCTAGTATGGCATAGTGCGCGATGTTGTCGAAGGCATTTCGATGTCGAGGGCAAGGAGTAAGTTGTTGAGGCTGCCTGGAGGTGGGTTGAGCACCTCCTCTTGAGCAATAAGAATATGTCCTGGGCAGACATCCCTCGCCTGAATCCGTACATAGATGTTGTAGGAGCCCCTGTTCTTCTGTGTATTGTTCGAGGTGAGTGAGTATGACTTTTTCAAACATTTTGCCCATACAGGATGTTAGTGATGTTGGTCGCAGCTGGTCAAGGCTTCTCCGCTTTCCTGGTTTCGGTATTAGTACGATCTGGGCCATTGTCCACTCAGTGGGTAGTTTTCAACCCGGTGTCGATATTTCTTGATTGAAGTGGTCCGTGATGGCTTGTAATGTGTCAGTGCTAAGGTTCCGTATCATGGCGTTTGTAATACCATCCAATCCGAGTGCTGTATTCTTTTTGAAGGTTTGCGCCGCTGCATACACCTCTGCGAAGGTGATGGGTGCGTCCAGCTCGTGTTTGTGTGTTCCTTTGTATTCTTGACTAGTTATTGAATTTCCGTCCCACTTGCATTCTCCTGTGTACCGTTGTTTCAGCTCTTGTATTAACTGATCATGGTCCCCTTGAAATTCCCCTGCTAACCGTTGGAGTGTAGCATTTGTTTCGGTTCTTGTGGTCGAGGGGTCCAAAAGACTCCGTAGGATGTTCCATGTCTTTTCCGTGCTGATTGTGCCTCTTAGGGAGTCACAGAATGTGCGCCAATTGTTATGGTAGAGTTCTTTCGCGTATGCGTTCGCCTTCCCTGTGATTTCCGCTATTCGGAGTCTCAGTTTTCTGTTTAGTTTCTGTCGGCGCCACCGTTTGGTGAGTCCCCGATGAGCTCCCAAAGGTGTGTCATGTGATTGTCGATGGCGGGGGTGTCTGTCGTAGTCTGATATATTTTAGTGTTTTCATCATAGAGGCCATTAATGTAGTGAGTCCAGTCAGCTGTGGTTGCTGGTTTGGGCCCATTTCCTACTTCTCGTTGCTCTCGATACTTAGTCCAGTTTGTGATTTTGGCTTTTCCGAGGGGGCGTCGTAGTTGAGCTGTCTCATAGGTTATTTCCACTATATTATGATCGCTTCCCAGGGTGTCATCCAACACGTTCCAGCGCATGGCCCTGGCATTGTTGGTGATGGCAAGGTCGGGTGTGGTGTCCCTGTTTACGCTGTTTCCCATTCGGGTTGCCTTCCCGGTGTCGTGAGGAGTATGTAGTCATATCGCTGTATCGCCTCTAGTAGTCTCGTACCTTTGGGTCTGTCTTTGGCGTATCCCCATGTCGTGTGCCATGCGTTGAAATCCCCTGTGATGATTAGGCGGTCGCGTGGTTCAAGCGTGGTGTTCAGATGTTGGAAGATGTTAAGCGATGTGATCCAAAGCTCCTCATCAGCAGAACGCTGTCTGGACTGTGTGCTAATATTTTTTCTGTGAAAGGTGCACTGGCTTGCCAGTATTTACTAGTATTAATACAGATACAAGTAGATTTTACAATTAATTTCTTCACTCTGTATACTGCTAACCAACAGAGCAGCAAGGGTGTTTCAGTTCATTTTTATGCGTTTATAAGTTCATATTATAAATTTTATACATTTCTTTCTCGTGCACAGTGGGGTTGATATCATATGCACTGCAGCGCAAAAGGTACAGAACTTGCAATAGAGGAGACGAGAAAGGTAGACAAAAATTACACCATCTTCCCGTAGGGGAACCCTGAGTAGTGTGCG
This sequence comes from Dermacentor silvarum, assembly GCF_013339745.2. Taxonomy (NCBI): domain Eukaryota; kingdom Metazoa; phylum Arthropoda; class Arachnida; order Ixodida; family Ixodidae; genus Dermacentor; species Dermacentor silvarum. Next base: position 88,784,184 of record NC_051163.1, read on the forward strand.
AAGCAGCCATGGGGTCGACTCAAGGTAATTTTATCAGCTGTATAAACTTGGACATGCAGCAGCACCAGCAACGCGCAGAACTGTTGACAACGCCGTCGGCGTTTTTCCCGCGTTCGCACCGAACGCGCGCGGCGTTGGTGACTGTTGCCGGTGCCTCTGCGGCGCCTTTCGTCGCGCCTCTAACCTAAGCTGCTTCGCATTATCGCGCGTGGAGCCGCAGGTGTTGCCATTCGTTGCGCAATCCGGAAAGGAGAGGAGCGTTGGAGAGGAGAGGAAGAATGCCGAGAGGAGATGAGACAAGGAGGGGAGGGGGAGGAGGATGCGCATGAACATTGCGGGTGCGGACGCCGCACGGCGGATTCAGGGAGGGACATGGCCCCGAGCATAAGATGCTTCGCATCTAAGAAATTGTTCTCAACGGCAGCTTGTATTGTCTCTCAAGTATCGGCGGTGGTGGTGTCAAGGTCTCGTTCATCTGGTATATACCAAAATTGGCATAGAAGCGTACGAATGTATGACTAGCTTGAGTGATAAGTCATGCCATCAATAACAACACATGCTCGTTAGTTACGTCACGATTAACGATAAGGCCAAACTTGCCCGTTTTCTTTTTCAAGGTACTTAAGAAGGTAATGAAACATTTTAGTCTCACTCTAAGTAACGCATTGGAAAGTATACCGTCTAACACCTTTCGGAAAGCCGTCCACTCACTTACATTTCTGTTAAATGGCTCTGTCTATAGTTCAGCTAGTCGTATTTCGATATTTCTATTGCTAAATTGGCGAAGGCGGTCGTGGTACTCGCCGTGCTTGCTGGGCCCACATCTTCGCGGACGATGTCGAGTTCTTCAATGCAGCACTGGAGGCCTGCAAGTGTGGCAACTGCTTTATCTTAGTCATCCACGGCCATAGCGTATGCACCTTCTAGCTCCTTTGTTTGAAAATGATCATCTATTTCGGCACAAATCCTGGCACTATTGCGTCCGAAAACAGCAATGCGGATTTTTTGTGTGCTCATCACTGGCAGCACCTTCACCAGCGTTCGCCTAGACATTAATAGGTCCCTACGCCAACAATGACGTGCAAACAACGACACCCCCTTTGAAGTGACAACAACCGCAGCACTCCGTGGAAGCGGGAACGACGGCGAAGGCCAGTCTCAAGACTGTAACAAGCTGACTGTTACAGACGACAAAGAGATGTTGGCGACTTTCGTGGCAACAGCGTGGACGGCTGTTTCCAGCTTGCCTCGTCATTGCGATAGGGCGGTTTGAAAGTTGAACATCAGAGTGCGGACACAGGCAACGTGGTGCGACCATGGGCGCAGTGCTGTCAACAGCCCGACCCCTCTGATTGTCCGCAATGAAGTCATAGACATTCCTGTGTATGTAGCTAGGGACAAAAAAAGCTGTTTAAAAATGACCTGCTGTGTGTGTTGACGTGTGTGCTGATGCCTGAGCTCAGAGATTTATTAAGCTCAGACAATAAAAGGCCTCCGACATGGAGTATTCTCCCATATCTAGAGCCAGTTGTATATATGTAAAATAACCCGCTTCCGGTTTCGTACAACTCAGAAACCAGACACTCGGACCTAGAAATGGACGACGTCGTCGATCCGCTTCGCCATTTTAATGAGACGCCCCGGTATAGCGCAAGCCACTTACATTGTTTTAGGGGCTTCGGTGGCGTAGGCAAGTGATCCTGTGAGTGACGGCTGAGCTCGAACGACGAACCTCAGAACCACATCACAACAGTACTCAAGCACTTCTTTTTCGTGATGAGTGCCACTCAGTCAGCACTGCCACTTCCCAAAATATATGTCACGTCGTTTATAATATTTCGCTTCTGCACCTGCTGATGCAACCTTTCTTTCTTTCTTTCTGCACAAAGGACAGAAAATGGAGCAAACGCAAAAGGCTTGTAGCCTGACAAAAGGCCTTTGCTCCAATACAGTGCGGCACGCAGGCCATATTATATTGTCACGTGCAACAGAAGGACTTCAGAGCAAGAAGTACTGCACCGGCAGAGACGAGTACTAGCCAGGAAGATGGCTGACCCCAAAAATGAAAAACCTCTTCGTCTTCTCTCCTTGCCTGAATACTGGCTCGCGCTCGCCGCAGCTCGAGACCTCGTGGCATTTTCCCCCTGTGGAAAAAAAAACGGGCATCGTCCCGATGCTAGCGCTAGTCGACGTATGTAGAGGGAAAGCAAAAAGAAAAAGAAGGAAGGAAAGAAAATTACATATACAGAGTAATGTAACGTATATTATACAGAAGCGTCATTAGATATACACATATATACATATTACCGCACTTGTAATATTAAAACATGTTGACAATACACTAGCTGTGATTGCTCATCACTCCCAGATAAAGCAAAACAAGGAGATGTGCACGAATCCAGAAAAAACAAAACAGAACGTATGCTTAGAACCTTCAAAGCGGTAGCAGCGTTAAAGACAAAAACACAGATGAAGACACCAGGAAAAGGGATGATTGTTCAACTACTTAGACGATGCTTTCACTATAATGCACTATATGTCTTCGATTTGAAACATTTCATGACTGCTGTGTGTACGCAGAAATCTGTGAGATTTTTCCACTCATTGATGTTGCTGTTGGCAGCGCCTAAAAACAGGGACAAATATAAAGGCACATACAAAGGTGTTGGCTGTTCATCAAGAACCTGACCACTGCTTTCAATTTAACGGACAAGATAATGTCGTCGACTTAAAGCGTTTCATGACTCCTATGTGGATGTAGAAATCCGTGGGATTTTGTCGCTCATTGATGTTACTGGTGGCGATCCCCGATGAGACTAACGATGTGCCAATTATTATTTATTGAATGACTTCTCCTTGTTGGGACTTTTGACGCTGTGTTCCATTTGGCTTGAAGGCCACGTATCCAAAATTTCGGCATTAGAGCTGTGACGCATTGAACGGACCTTGAGGCACACGGCTATAAAAAAATGTCACAGTTTCGCCCTGAGGGCGAAGCAATGAATGTGATAGCAACACAGCAATGTCATACGAAGTAAGGTGAGCGGCTTTGGTAGCAATATGAATTGTAGTAAACATGAGCTGATTAAGTAAGCAGGTGTGCTGCGGCGTAAGTAGACCGACAAGAAGACAGACTCGATGACCACGAGAAGGCGCGTGTGAAACGGTGGTGTTGATGAGTGAGTGAGTGAAACAACTTTATTGACGATCCGGCATAAAGGGGGGAAGGGGTAGGGGAATTAAAGCGAGACACTAGCGTGCTCGAACGTCTTCGGAGCAGCAACGCACTCGCGTCAAACCCGTGGGGGCGCCGCTTTCGGCCGCTGGCGTTCAAGGATGCTAAGCACGTGCTGGACCACGTCTCTATTGGTGTTGATGAGAAGCGGTTCCGGTGGGCAGCGCGTGCGAAGGGACACACCTGTAGCGCTGCACTGCCAATCCGGGCAGCATTGCATGTGTAGCGTGCGTTGGAAAATGTGGCCCGACTATTACTAACTGAATGAACAAGCGTGGTGTGAGCGCACACAAACATGAATAGATCACACTGCATGACTGCAGACAACGACTGTCAAAACGCTGGCAGCAAGAACATACGCCGCAGCGGGCGAAGGTACGTGCGGTCTATCGCTCAACGGAAACTCAGCAGCGAATGCACAGCGCATAAAGGTCAGAGCCGTGTGGAGATAAGAGACGGTGCGGGCGAGCGACGAACGCGGTTGTTGGCAGAGTAGAAGTGCGCCCCACCCCCCCTCCCTCCGGCGCTGGCTTCCGGCTTCCTTGCTTGCGCGTGGGAGATTGAGTGCGTTCGCTCTCCGTGATAGCGCGCGTCTCCGCACGCTTCCGCTCGGGCATACGGCGTGCGGCGAAGATTTTATTTATACGGAACCTCACGGCGACGGCGACGACGACGGCGACGCCGACAGCATAAATCCGATTGAAGTGTCCATATAATTGCTATCGCAATAAAAAAAGTTGTCGCAGTTTCACCTGAAAGGCGAAGCATCAATTGCGATAGCAAATTTGTAGAGAGCTATACGGAGTAATGATATTAGCTTTATCAGCTGTATAAACTTGGACATGCAGCAACACCGGCAACACGTAGAACTGTTGTCGACGCCGTCAGCGTTTTTCCCGCGTTCGCTCAAAATGCGTGCGGCGTTGGTGACTGTTGCCGGAGCCTCTGATATAAATAGGCACTTGGTGCGGCAGCTAAACGTCGCCTCCATTCCCTCCCCCTCCCCCACGGTCTCTCGCGCGTCGGAAGAAGGCGCGTTTGCTCTACATATATGGTGATTGTAAAGGAGGAAAGAGACGCCTACTTCTGCAGCCCTTAAGGGAGCACGGCGCAGAACGCGCGTTTGTTCTCCGCCGTGCGCTCACTCCCCGTGAAAGCGCGCGCCCCTCGCGCCCTTTCACTCGCACGTACAGCGTTTGGCTCGCGGCGACCATTTCATCTCCATTGACGACATACGGAACCTCACAGCGACGGCGACGCCGACGGCAGAAATCTGCTTTTGAGTGTCCATATAATTGCTATAGCAATAAAACTCGAGGCAGCCTACGCTCACTGTTTATTGCGGCAGCAATTAGATGGAAACTCCTGTTGCATTTCCCACCATCGGCATTGCCGTGATGGTCCGTATAAAGTTCCAGTGCGATATAACATCATGCCCGCGCGCCGTATGCTGTGTGTTCGACTAAAAGGGTGCGAGGGTGAGCCGAGGATGGTGCCTCGATATCGTGCACGCAAGGAAGAATGCAGGGATTAAGCGCACTGCCTTCTATCACACACAAGGCACCAGGGAAGGGGGGGGGGGCGTTCTTTTCCGGCAGCGGCTGCGTAAGTCGCGGCTGAGCGCGGCCGCACGGGCCCTACCTTGATGGCGACCTGCGATAGGGAACGTCTTTAGGTGCGCTGAGGGTTAATAGCTTCGTGCACGCTGTCTTCTCGCCGCTTAGTTGGCGTTGAAGGGAGAAGCAGCACGAACGTCAATTTGCTCGTTGCTACTACTGATTTTCCTCACGCCAGCGTTTTGATAGCGAGTGTGCGCGCTGATCTAGAGAGGTGAGTTCATGTTTGCCTGTGCGCGCGTCACCATGCTTGGTAACTTAGCGAATGTTTATGACTTTATGTGGTCAATAAAACTAACATCCTAACTTCGTACAGCAGTCTAATAATTTTCTATTGGAATTTATGCTTCACATTTCGGGTGAAGTCGTGGCTTTGTTAAGCTTAAAAAAAGTTGCAGTGGCTTAGCTCGGCTATGCCAGGATATACGTAGCGTTAGCAAAGGTTCAGCTGATTATTCTTAGCTTTTTCTTAAGCTTATTCTTAAGATAAGATTATTCTTATGAGTCAAGCTTCTCTGTTCTTCTGCGCTGTTGAGCAGCATTTGCGCTCTCCTTCTCCATGGCTATACCACACTGGCAAACGCCAGTCAGAAGCGCAGCGGCTCCAGCGCAGTGTCAGGCGGCGACTGCACAGCGAGCGCGCACCGGCGCCAGTGCGTCTACCACGGCTACGACGTCACTCCTCTGGAATGCGCAGACCGGCGGCGGTGAGTCGCGCGCGGCGGCGGCGGAGTGCGCGAGAGGTGCCGGCTCCGGTGGCTCCGGTGCGCAAGCCGTGTGACATCACTGATCATTGCGCATGCGCAGCACGGCTCTTGGTGTGCCGCGCGAAACAGGCTTGGCTAGGCCAGTGTAGCTAACGCTACAAAAACCAGAAAAGAGGCTGCTTTCTCGCGCGCTGCTATGATTCGCTACGCGTGGTAGGCTAGCTGCCACATCATTTTACCGGCATCCCCTTTCCCTACGTCCCAACAGAAACAGATACGCGCTGATAATGCATTTGCAATCCGTGCATGGCATACTCATCCGCTCATTAAGCCCTCTGGGAAGTGGTTTTCGAGCGCTTTCCTGAAAGTTTGCTTTCCCTACGAGTTCAAGTATTGAGCGCCTCGCAAGAACACTCTAGGAGCGTTTGTTCTCCAATCTTTCCACGGAATTTTAGTTACTCAATACACTGTATTACTCTACCAGATCGATATTGCCTAAACTAGTTGGCGAAACACATTTACCCGTGCTTCCATAGATTCTTTTAATGAATCTACCGTGAAACATTCCGTGCGAAAAGATCCTCACGAAAGCAAGCGTACTTTTGCCTTCAGTCAACTGCTTTTTTGAACGTGGTGTTATTGGCGGTAACAAAACCATTTTATTGCGATAGCAATTATATGGACACTTGAACCGGATTTCTGCCGTCGGCGTCGCCGTCGTCGTCGCCGTCGCCGTTGCCGTCGCCGTCGCCGTTGCCGTCGCCGTCGCCGTGAGGTTCTCTATAGATAAAATCTTCGCCGCGCGCCGTATGCCCGAGAGGAAGCGTGTGGGGACGCGCGCTATCACGGAGAGCGAACGCACTCAATCTCCCACGCGCAAGCAAGGAAGCAGGAAGCCAGCGCCGGAGGGAGCAAGGGGGGGGGGGGGGGGGCGGCGCCGCACTTCTCTGCCAACAACCGCGCTCGTCGCTCGCTCGCACCATCTCTTATCTCCACGCGGCTCTGACCTTTAAGCGCCGGCGCATTCAGTTTCCGTTGAAGCGATAGACCGCACGTACCTTCGCCCGCTGCGGCGCATGCTTGCTGCCAGCATTTTGACAGTCGTTGTCTGCTGTCATTCAGTGTGATCTCTTCGTGTTTGTGCGCGCTCACACCACGCTTGTTCATTCAGTTCGTAATAGTCGGGCCACATTTTCCAACGCACGCTACACACGCAATGCTGCCCGGATCGGCAGTGCAGCGCTACAGGTGTGTCCCTTCGCACGCGCGCTGCCCACGGGAAGCGCTTCTCATCAACACCACCGTTTCACACGCGCCTTCTCGTGGTCATCGAGTCTCTCTTCATGTCGGTCTACTTACGCCGCAGCACACCTGCTTACTTAATCAGCTCATGTTTACTACAATTCATATTGCTACCAAAGCCGCTCACCTTACTTCGTATGACATTGCTGTGTTGCTATCGCATTCATTGCTTCGCCCTTAGGGCGAAACTGTGACATTTTTTTGATGTACCTGCAGAGGACTGCAAACGTTTTGTCAAAAAAAAACAACTCATACAGCGGGTTAGCACTTCTCTATTTCTTATGATGATGTACGACTTGATATGTTTTCCGTTTTCTTAGGTTGCGATAATTGTGCAAGATATGTGAGCTTTACTTTGGAAGAACATTTTATTCCTAAGTCGACGCCACATTCCTTAAAGAAATCCGGAACGCAAGCTGTTCTCACTAGTGCTTTGCTCAACCAGTTCGAAACAAATTTGTTTCATTAAAGCGAGGAACCTTCATTCTAACGAATCTCGAAAGCTTTTCAGCATCATTTACCACACTCGTATGAACAGAGAGTGTGATGATGTCTTTGTGTTTATAGAACTGCTTATATTATTTCGAAAGGTATCTGGTGCTAGCATTCATGCGAGTTTTTAACGGGAGCTATAAAAAAGCAATGCCCTTAATGCAATAAATAACAGAAAAGAGCGTATGTGGCACATTGAATATAATATGCCCAGCTTTATAAAGCAACGTTGTTGGTCTTAGTGCAGATCATATTTTACACATGGTGGTGGTTTACTGAACTAAAAATAATTAACGATTGACCCGTTGCTTTACCGATAAAGAAGCGATTTTGTGGAAACCTTGATTGTGCTATTCATGGCATCCAATTACCGATCTTTCCGTGCAAGCAAGAAACATGCACTTACTCTCGCTCTCAGCTGTAACAGGATACAGTACTTGAGCCGCTGAAAGAACAGCAAGCGTTAGTCGATCATGAAATACAAGTGTGCGCAAATCATTGGAAAGTAGTATAGTAACAGAAAATATAGTCCAAAGAAACGTGAAACTTGGACACGCGAGGAAAACAAGTACGTCCATTGCTTGTGCTGTATAAATATTATGCGAAGGTGCTTGTAAGCGGTGGTATGTACATCGATGGCTATGTACAGATTTCCTCCTAATGTATACGATTTATATAAAACTACTCAGCTTTATCCGAACATAAACTTGGCCTAAATGTATACAAATTACGCACAAATATTATAATGTGATTAAGAAAACTTCCACGAACTGTGTATCCTGCTCCATGAACGGCTCTTACAGCAAAAACACAAACTTGAAGCTCGTAATGTAATGAGCAGCGCATGCCATTACGTTCGTTTTATGTGCACCATCCCATGTGCAGATTTGTTTGAATGTTAAGCGCCGGCTACAACTATATATCTGATAATTTGTGGCTAATATTTCGAAATCATGTAGAGTTTTTGCAGCTGGGGAGTCCAGTGCTCATCAAAATAACCCCTCTTCTTGGATGCGCACTTAAGGCTCAATATATTTTCTTCAGCCACGTTATTTCAACTCGCGGATAAAAGATAGAAAGCGAGTATGTACTTTGCTGTTCGCAGTATTTTCTTTCGCTTCGCCGACAAATTTGTGGGGTTTTCAACCATGCTATTATTGCGAAAGCAACTATACGGACACTCACATCGAAAATTAACCATTGGCGTCGCCGTCTGCGTGATACTGCGTATGAAGTACAAGTGCGATAATGTCGGATCGCGCCCCGCGCACAGTGTGTGGTGGATGCGAGGAATAAGGTGCAAGCGTGAGCTGAAAAGGAGAGGGAGAGTGAGGGGTCGATGATCGCATCTGCCCACGCGCCCACTGTTGCAGATCACGTGAGCAAGTGCGCGCAAGCGAGGGGCGAGGGTTGCGCAGAGGATAACTATACTTAGCGCATGTTGGGGGTGTCAGTCAAGCTCTAGAGTCTGAGCAGGACTGCGTTTATCTAGGTCGATTACTCACTGTGGACGCTGTTCATGAGAAAGAAGTTTACAGAAGAATAAAATTGGGCTGGAATGCATACGGCAGGCATTGCCAAATCCTGACTGGGAGCTTACCACTGTCATTGAAAAAAAAAAAACGGTACAATCATTGCATTCTACCGCTGCTTATATAGTGGGCAGACAGTTGGAGGTTCACAAAGAAGCTCAAGAACAAGTTAAGGACCAGGCAAAGGGTGATAGAATAAAAATTGGTTGACGTAACATTAAAAGACACCTGTCAAGAGCGGTGTGTATCAGATAGCAAACGGCGATAGCCAATATTCGAGTTGACATTAGGATGAAAAAATCGAGCTGGGCAGGCCTAGTAATGCGTACCGCAGATAACGGGTGGACCATTAGAGTTACATAATGGGCGCCAAGGAACTTGAAGCGCAGTCGAGGATGAAAGAAAATTACGTGAGGTGATGAAATTAGGAAGTACACAGGCACAAGGAGAAATCAGCTAGCGCACGACAAGGCTAATTGGTGTTTGCTGGGAAAGGCATTTGTCCCGCAGCGGACATAAAAACAGGCTGATGATGATGATAAAGCGGGGGGGGGGCGTCTCTTTTTCCCAAGCAGCACGTCAGCTCGGACCAACGTTCTATACGTATTGGCAGTTCGTGGCGGAATGGTGGCCTGAGGTTAACAGCGTGGTTTCAATATGGGCTGTGCCGTTCTGATTTCTGGTCCAATCATGACATAAGATTACCAGCGTGGATCGAATATCAGCTGGGCGATTCTGATAGAGACCTAACGCTGGCCCTCTTTGCACGTGCGCTAAACAACATTAGCACGGCCGTTCAACAAGGCCGGAATTATTGGACCGACATTCCTGTGGATTTGCCAACATGGGTTACGAAGTTGGCTTTCTTGGAACAACATAGGGATTGTAGTAAGAAAATTGTTTGTTCCTGATTATTTAAAGGTATTTTTGGACGACTTGCTATACTTAAATGATGTTTAAAAAAAGTCAATCTGGGGCTTTAGGTGCCTTTAGGTGCCTAAGGTTTTGGAGGCGTTCCACTCACCTCAAGCCACAGCTTGAGGTGAGTGGGATATGTATTTCCCCATGTAGACAAACAGTATGTTAAATGGCTACCTATATATGCATGATATAATGAAGTAAGAATATGTGGTGCAAAGTATGCAAGTGCTTTGATGAGAACATGAATACCAAATGACGCTTTGTGCAGTAATGAACTGACGTGGAAGTGATATTTTAGGTGTTTGTCAAGGGTAACACCAAGAAATCTCACTTTTTCAGATATCGGTAGTACATAGTTATTCAAAGAAATTATTACGGGATTTACTAATACTTTAGGTGGACTATGGAAGAGGACAAACGTTGTCTTAACTGGATTTATACACAGTGGGTTTAAGATGCACCATGTGTGGACATTGGAGAGGTCAGTATTAAGTGTGACTTGCAGAGCGCTTAGTGTGTGCTGAGGTGAGTATAATGTAGTGTCGTCGGCATATAATAGGCAGTCTGAATCGGTCAGTACATTAGGTAAGTCATTTATGAATAATAAGAAAAGCAACGGACCTAAAATGGAACCCTGAGGAACACCTCTGGTAATTAATTTATTGGTAGAGTAATGATCATTTATACAGACAACTATGGAACGATTAGACAAGTAGCAACGGAGCAGTTCGAGAGGTGGGCCAGTAATTGGGCACTCATCACGGATATGTGCGCGCCAGTGTCAATGAGTGCTGGGACACTGACGCCATCAAGTTCTGTTTGGTCGGCAAAGTGATCAGAGGGTTTTGCTGTCGATTCGTCAGTGCAGCGTCACCCCAGAGAACTGTATCGCTTAGTTTTCCGGAAACCGGCATCGGGGCTGCATCGGGGACGGTGGGTGACGACTCTGCGGCGTTAGGGACGATGGTCGACGAGCTGGTGGCGAATGGGACTGGTGGCGTCGGAATGACGACAAGGGGTTGTTCCAAAGGGCACGAGCATTATTGTTTGGCTGTTGCGGATCAAATGGAGGCTGGTAACGACGATTGCTATTTTCGGGGCGATAACTGGTGAACGGTAGTTGCAGTGGCGAGTAGACAGTAGGGTTGTCACAATGGCGAGCAACGTGACCAATACACCGGCAGGTAAAACAGATTGACTGAAAAATACAGAAACAGCGTGACACAGGACAAGTGAAGAGCACAGGACAGAGCGCTCTGTCCTGTGCTCTTCACTTGTCCTGTATAGCGCTGTTTCTCTATTTTTGTAATGATGAACTAACCAGCCCCTTTGAACACGCAGATTAGCTGATCGTCTGCGGTTCGCCACTCAGCTGGATTTCGGTAGCGCGCCGGATACCACTGACCAGTCGGTGAACGAGGAGCATGCGACAGCTGTGAAGAGGCAACGGCACATACAGAGTGAACTCCAAGATTAACGAATTTTTCGCCTGCACAAATGTTGCCGTAGGCAAGTTGTTCGGCTCAATCGGGCGAGAAAAAAAGTATGATTGATCCCTTTTTCGTAGGAATCGATAGAACACGAAAGCCAAACGTGTCCTCACAGACGCTTGTTGCATGTTTGCTTCGTGAACTCAACGTACGCTGCAGTGAAAGGCGCATGATTTGCGTGCCGGCGACCGTGTTGCAAGTTTCCTTGGCGCGGATATCCTGTTGGCGAGCGGCGTCCAGCTGCCGAGTCACTTCAGCGAAGATATGAGCATTTTGGTGCGACTCCGCAGGGTCTTGGGTAGCCAGTTGGGTTGCGACGCGCTCAGCTTCAGGAATGCGAGTGGCAGAGTTTGCAGCGTGCGCCTCCGAACGTGAAAAAGCGTTCTTCTTCACGCTGGCGTGTCTCTCACTGGACCAAAGTGATGTTCCCCTGTCGATGTCGTTGCCTTTCTGCGCCGCTTAGCGGAGCAGTTTTCTTGGTTGGTGCCATCGAATGTGAAGCAGTAGGCGACGTGTAAGCACTGCTCATGCATGTTGAAGCCGCACTCCGAAGCCGACGAGGCGCCAAAAGCTAATCGGACGTAAACGATTAATCCGACGCGAAAGACAAACCATGTGCGCCAAGTGCCAACACCCGTCGGATACGCGTCGAAGCCTCCGCTTCGCTGTGACTACCGAAGCGCTCCCCGTGGGCGCTCGTTCAGGTCACGATGCAGTCCTTCGCTTCACCGCTCCTAGATGGCGGTGACATCGCTGTCAACAAAACATATTTTACTCGTTGGTGACAAACGTCACACCCGTTACAGGAACTTTATCGCGGACCCCGGCATAAAGCACTGTCGTGTTAATAAGGGCTGCAGGAGCCAAGACTCTAATTATCGCTGCACAATCCGCGTCTGGTCGTCTGAGGATGATAGCCGCTGCATTCCTAGCCTGCCGTCACAAGAGTGTGTCGCAGCTGTGTTCGGCAAAGGCGCGAACGGCATTGCAATGCGGCGGCTGATGGCCTGCTCAAAGCGTTGACGCTATTTTATGATGTCTTGTACTGTTTCACAATTTTTGTAGTTAGAAGGTTGAAAGCATCGTCAGCGACCCCCTTCAGTACAAGTACAACCTTGTCTGACTCAGCTATATCGCTGTCGGCTTTACAGCACAGAGTCAGCACGTCCTGGACGTAAGATATGTATGATTCTGTGGACGTTTGGACACGAGCCGCTAGTTCTTTCTAAGCGGTGCTCTTCCGTCCGGCGGGACGGCCGAATAAGTCCTTCAGCTTGTTCGCCCTTGCTTGTTTGCATTTTACACGTGTCCCAGTCAGTTAAGCTCTTCCTCGTGGTTGTCATACCACACCTTCACCGTGGCTTGTAGGTCGAAGGTCAAGTCAGCCAACAAAATCGGCGCATCCCATTTCTTTTGGGCACTTACACGCTCATACGTGGTGATCCAGTCTTTCACATCGAGGTGGTCGGTGCCGCAAAACATTCTTGGACGCCACGGCTGAGCCAGTACAACCGTCGGGGTCGTAGGCGTTGATGTGGTTGGCGCCATTTCGGGTCCTGTTTCGTCCCTCATGTTGTCCAGTCCGAGGTGACAATCACTGCCGAGCAGCATTGTTTTTTGTCGTGGGTACGCGGCACACCTCACCAATTTGTGACGTTGCGGAAGTCACATATCAAGATGTATCTACAATATTTTCAAGAGAGCAAACAATATATAAACAAGATGGCTGAGTAAACGATAGATAAACAAGATGGATGAAGACGAAGTGCACTTCCACACGTCAAACCGTCTTCTGACTCACGCGATCTCGTGGTTGCGCCGTAACGACATTTTCGCATTTGCCTGCACGTGCGTGATTTCATGCTTGCTAATTTAATTAGTAGGCGAATGTCTACCGCCGTTTATACGGTCAATAAATCTTACGAACCTTAGTTCGTGTAGTTGTTTAATGCTTTGCTGCCGTTATCAGTGCCGATTAATATTTTCTTTTGAACTGGTCTCCACAACCATACGGAGTAACTAGCCACAAATCTGATCTGAACATGTCCGTCGTATACCAACGAGTCGTTGTTCGAGCTTGTGATAATATCGTCCTAAGACGAGAAAGTCGCCGAGCTTCTTCTGAGTGACACATTGTATGGGCAATCTGTCTCCTCCTATTGATGTGAAAATAATGAAATGATAGAACACTGTGGGAGCTGCGATCAAAGAGCTAATAAAACGCTGAATGCCTGGTCACCTGTCGTTTGACAGTGTATTAAGCATACAGTGTGTTTCAGCGAACACTTTCAAAATTTATTAAAGGTTACCTGTGGCAGATAGCCCAATTATATGGTTAGTGAGCTGGTCTACTCGAAGAGGCGGACATTACTTGTACAAAAAATTGAAATTCATAATCGACTAATTAAAAAATCACTATTTAGTTTTTAACTAATTACCTGATATTGCAATTTACAAATTGCAGCCGTGGAGTTTGCAAGGCGATGGATCCACTTGCAAATAATTCTCAGGATGGCATTAGTTTCGAGATATTAATTCCCGAACTTTGCAGAGAAATGCATTGTTCGTTCCAGTTAATTTTGTGCTTCAATGCATAAAGCGACGTTTTGTTAAGAAACTAACTGGAACACCAATGCATTTCTCCGCAAAGTTTGTGGATTAATATCTCGAAACTGGTGTCATTCCAAGAATTCGTTCCAAGTGGATCCGCCTTGCGATGTCCACAGATACAATTTGTAAATTGCCATATGGACCATCACGTAATTAGTTAAAAACTTAATAGTGCATTTTGTTAATTATTTGATTATGCGGTTAAATTGCTTGCGCAAGTAGTGTCCCCGTCTTCGAGTAGACCAGCTCATGAACTAGAATTGTGCTATCTGCCACAGGCAACCGTTAAGAATTTCAGAAAGTGTTCGCTTAAACACCCTGTATGTGTTGAAAGGAAGTCGATGAGAGTGTGATCTTGGCGCTCAATGAGGCCGTTGGTTTGTGAAATCGTGGTAATTAAACTCGCTAAAGACTAGGAGTTTTTTAACGACATCATCAGTGAAGTGCGTTAATAGGGACTAATAAGAATGTGCGGAGTGCCGTTAAATTAAACCCTGGAGTTTTGCGTGCAAGAACCCAGATTTGATTATAAGGGACGCCGTAATGGGGCTCTGCGGATTACTATTACCCCTTGGAGTCATTTGACGTGCAGCTACATTTCATGCACCCCCGAGCGCTTTTGCATTTCTTCACAATTTTGCCTCGTTCTCTGACTTGTCAACTGTGCGCACATTTGTCAAAACTCAGCTGTGCGCACGTTTTCCATACTCTCACAAGCCAGGATGAGCTTTCACGGCTTGAATGTTGACAGGCCGAGGAACTAAAACACTTTTCCTCAGCGTGATCATGTGTTTAGCGTAAACTAGACCATGGCAGGGACTCGCACGAACGCGCAATGAACGAACCGTCCCAAACTGGTGGCTTCTGTGTGAGCATGTCGCTGCGAAGAGAAATCACGTCAGTACCACATTGCAAAGTCGCTAGTCGATTACGTAGAATCTTCGTCATTATGTCGTGGGTGTAACGTAGCCGTACAGTATTTTCACTGCAACACCGACGGCCTGCAATGATGACTGAAATAGAAAACACGCCAACTGCCCATTTCATATTGGTGACAGCACGGAAAATATAACTTCTGCTCGATGCAAGCATTTTTTTTTCAGGGCAATTCGCCAATACCGGACTCGTCACAGAAATTGCAGGGCCGTTTTATTGAGAGCGGCAGTACTAACACTATTTATTTAAAGATGCACTTTCTTCTTGGGCATAACAGCACACAGAGGTTCTCCTCAAAATGATCGCCTACCAACAAAATTGCCTTCGGTAGCACCAGGTAGTTACCCAGCGTCGATTGGAAACAGAAGAGGAGGCCACGCTGTGATTGCGAGAAACGTTGCTATGTCGGTGGCAGTGTGAGACTACGAAAATGAGGCAAAGGAGTCAGAGCTCACTAGAGGCTCTATTATTCTCGACACGCATGGCGGCTGCACGGCCGCCATTATCCGCCATCTTGGCTGTCTCATTGGCTGTCCAGAGGTCACGTGTTTTGAAATTTGTGCCGGGAAACGGAAGTTTTGCAAAATGCAATTTTGCGTTTTCATCAGAATGACGAAACGTGACGTGGAGCTGCAAATTTTATTGACACATTTTTTTGTGGTCCTTGGCACCTATACTGCGACTTTAGCGCTTTAAAAAGAAAGTGGACCGTAGCGTGCAGAAGCCCGTGCAATTCATCTGTGATTTCGCGAATATGGGGTGGCGTTCCAAGATAGCCGGCATGTGAGCTTGCTGATTGGCTGAAGGAATATCCCGTGAAGAGCGTCACAGGAAGGGCTGTTTCGTAAACGTCAATTTCACGTTGCCTGACGTTGCGCTGGGCCGCCATTGCAGATATTTTTGTGGTGCGACGGGCCGCGCGAATTATGATAATGAGCGACCATGTGCAATGGCAGTTGAGAGGAAAGCGTATCGCCGCATTTTCCCTGTTATTTGGCGCCATGAAAATCTTTTGTTCACAACGCGTACTCATAGCATTTGCATCAGTCTCGGGTGGTGTTAGCGTTTGTGTTTTGAACCATAATTTTTATTAAAAACACGTTTATTTGAAATCATATTGGTTCAAAGTAGCTAACTGTCTGCGACTTTTTGCACTTTTCACTACTGCGTTTGTATCGTAATCAATATTAATGACTGTTCGCGTCATCAAAGGTTATGACAACGGTGACTTTTTTAATTTATAAAAGAAATGTACGCAAGGCGGCGCCTTGAAGTTTCCTCTCGCGGTGCGAGTAAGCAGTGAAACGCACAAGAGATGGCAGTGTCGGCGCTTGCGTCGCGCAAGCGGCTACCTGTGGCACGCGCAACGCTATCGATGATGTTCGGGTACTTCTCAGTCAGACGAGTCGGGCTGAGTCACTTGCGTTTCACGAGATAGCGTGCGCTGATCATCACTGGCAGGTCACGTATGTTGTCTCAAGGTAGAAAGCAAGCGCGTGGGCGCCGATATACGATGACTTATTCCGTTTACCGAGGATACGCATCCTAGCTAATGAAGCAGACGACAGCTTGTGCGCATGCAGATGACGGAAGCGAGAAACGATTTTGACGGAATAATCGCACGCTTTGAGCTAGCTGCATTATTTTTACTGGGGAGGAAAACTGTTTTCCTTTATCAAGAACGCTAGGTTTAATGCCTACATTACAGTTTCTTAGGCGAAACGTCAAATTTGTGTCACGTTACGAAAGCAAAACGGGGCAATGAGCGCCATTTTGTAAGCATCGCGCCTACGTCACACCTCGAAGAATATGGCGGAATGTCCAGAATAGGGCCTTAGATGTTCTTGCTGTAACTTCGAAAGAGATGAGGTAGTGGTCAAGGCTCATGAACGCGCGTGAGCGGTTGACAGGTGGGCCGGTATTTTGTAGCGACACCTTATGACTTATTCTATACTATTCTTACCATCCACTGCTCACAGCCGGCTGATCCCGTTGATAATGCGAGCGGACCGTCGCTCTGACCACTGACAAAACGCGATAAGCGCGAAAAAGCATAAGCACCGGAAAGGCATCGCTACAAAATGCCGGCCTTGGAAAACCGCGGAGCTCGCTGCTGACGACAGCGGCAGCACCTGGAGATGCGTCTTGGAATGACGCACCTGTAGCTGACGGATGCTTCGCGTATTCCGCGCTCTTGAAACAATGGAGGCTACAAAGAAAAATCCCTGCAGGGTTTCCTGCTGGCGTCTATGATCCGTTGTTTGCGGCGTAAGGCACACAGTATGCTTGCTCAGCAGGGACACACGTAAAGATAGCTCGGTTAGCATGTGATCTCGTGACCTTTGCGCAGAAGGGCTTCAGCAAGCTGCCGTCTTTTCTGTTCCTACCCCGCACTAGCACAGAATGCCTTGTACAAAGCACTATCTCTAGAATTTGTGTTCTTCTTGATCCTCGCATGACCAGCCGCCCGCTAGTTTGGCGAGTAGAATGCCTAGTCATCAGAGAGCGAGAGTGAAGGACGCGGGCGTGTGCGCGTGGCCTTGCCACGCCGAGGCCAGTAGATACGAGAGTACATCAGGTGCCAAGAGGGTGTCGCCTAAGAGAGCTGCATAGAGAAACTGCATACAGAGTGCATCTCTCATGCCTTGCTCGATGTCAATAAGGTTATTATGTTCTTTACCAGAAAGAGCTTCACCTTTGGCGGTGATCAAAAAGTGTTCTATTGCGAGCACCACGTGGTGGATCGAGAGTGCTCATGCACCGTCTCCACACCAGTGGGAGCCGTAAGTGGACCCACCAGAATCTGTGTAGTTTACTTGCGGATGTGGTTTCTTGTTCTCCAAACGATCGTAACTGGTCGTGCGATGCTCTGTGTAATTTCTACGAAACCAGGGATGTTTACTCCTTTGACAGGCTCCTACAATCGAATCCAACCGAGCAGCTTCACGCTGCCTTATCTCTCTCATAAATATCTTTCATTGAAAGATATTTACTCCCCCCCCCACCTTTCATACCATTTAAGACCCCCCCCCCCCCGCCCCCCAAAAAATCCGCATCGAAAAAAACGTGCCTCAATATGTCAGGATTTGTCTGTGGCAAACCGAAAATACATTACCATATCTATACACGAAGATGAAAGCCTATAGTAAATATCATTATGTTTAAATATCTTTTAAAGATTATGTTATCTCTCGCGAACCGTGGTATTTTACTCCGATTTAGTGTCGAAATAGTTATATTTGTTGCTGACTAGAGACCCAATCCTGAAGGTGGCGGTCTTTAACGCAATCACATGAACCTAAATATTATGATATGGGAAAAAGTACACGAGGATTAACGAAGATAGGTAGGAAGGAAACACAAGCGCTGTTCTCTCGCTGTCTTCTCAATCTCGTCTTCCTCCTCCTTGTTGTCCCTGTCATGCCTAACTCTCTCAAACTTTAGCAACCATGGAAGGCGAACTAGCCACACGTCAGGCATTGCGGCATTCTAGCTTCTGAATTTTTTTTCACGGAAAGCGCTTTGCTAGACGGGAATTATTAATGTGGGAGACCATGCTTCCCTGAAATTAAAGAAAGTTTTTCTCAGTCAATGTTGTTATGTAAATGCAGAATCGAATGTTTTCAATGCGTAACTCCAGTTTACCATTTTGTTATTGTTTTAAAGGCCTCTAGGGAAAGCCTTCGTATTGTTTTAAGGAAGGAAAAAAAATATTTCTTAGTGCGCAATTCGTCGGAAGCAAGCAAGAAGTGCGCTTTGTCCTGTCGCCTACTTCCTTCCGTAAATTGCATACTAAAGAATATTTTTTTTCGCCATCTACACATTGTTTTCTCAACGAGTCTAAGCAACCACCCTTCCAAAGAATTAGCATTGACGAGCCTTATAAACAAACAAGCCAAACAAAGAATTGGAAAATTAATGCGATGTGTATTACTATGCAGAATAATATTAGTAGTGAGGAAAATGAAAGTGGAAGAGAACATTACTTGTCGCCGTTGGGAGGGACACCCACGCCTTCCACAGTGTTTGTGAGGTGCTTTAGCAATTAGGCCGTGGGAGCATTGTTTTAGCCATAGCCTAAATCGTAAAACCCCACGCTCTCTGCACAAGACGTGGGTTCTTCCCACTACGGCAAGTTATCTTTTCATCAACTTTGGTTTCCGTTTAGCTTGTCCTTTCTATGTTTCGAATAAGCCATACAATCACTTCTGACTGAGCACTCTATTGCTTAATGGTCTGTTTCATTGTCTGATCGTGGCTATAAAAAGATTGAGCCCTTCTTATCCCCTTATGTTCTAGTTTTATGATTACCTTGAGTATGCAAGTTGCAGTTCAATAAAGCAGGCTAATAAAACCAAATAAATAAAGGTTAATAAATTATTCTTACAGCATGCGAGGACAACAGCAGCATAGACTGAGACGGTGGCCATGAGCACAGTGTCTGCCGTGCGATCCTTGTTCGCAATGTGTTTCGAGTACCGCGACTGGATAGCTGACTAAACATGATCGACAGAGACGCTCATTTCAGAGACTCATAATCACAGCCTTAATCTTTCTCTTTTTTTTTCTGCAACAACTTTCGATGTCTGACATTTCAGAGATTTACATTGGAGCACTTTCGAACGAAGAAAACTGCAAATTCATGGCAGAGGAATAAACGCACGTGCGACAGTAGAGAGAAGAAAAATGCCATAGAACACGTGCCCTAATTTGCGTTCGCTTTCTTTCGTCCTTTTCTAGCGTTCAGGCTGAAGACGTCATATAAATGACTGCCTGTTTATAGTTACAGACAACTTCGCAGTATTTGTCGTCACCTTTGTCGTCAGCAAAATTTTTGTTGAATTTGTGAACACAATATCAAAGCGACCTATCCTACACTTATATCTGAATGTCATACCGCAACTATAGAAGCCATCACGGCTGTCATGAGAGAAAAAACACCGCATATACACGAAGTGAATGATGATGAGTGGGCGAAGCACCGGGGGATCATTCGGGTAACCGTGAATCCCCCGTACATTGCCCACTCGAACATACAAATGAGTGACAACACATGTGTACATTATATACAATGTTGTTTTATTGGTCACACATGGTATTGAGGTGCGGACTTCGTTTTCCCTTCATTAAGACTGCCTTGTGATCAGTGCAGCAGCACGGCGACGCCGGCAAGTGGACCCAGAGGTTGCGAGAGCGCGGGAAGCGCAGTCAAAACGCCGGAAGCGTTCTCTACCTGAGGTTGGTGGCGCCGATGCTCGGTTCAGGCGCGAGCTTCGCGAGCCCTCAGCTGCGGGTCCGCTTGTCGGCGTTGCCCTGCTGCTGCAGCTTCGCCAGCTGTGGGTCCACTTGCCGGCGTTGCCGTTTTGCTGCAGCTCCCCGCGCCCTAGACTAAGGTTCCGCTTGTTGTCTGCGTCGCTGTGCTGCAGCAGCTTTGCGAGCCCTCGACTCCGCTTGCAGTTAAGCCGCCACTCTCGCCTTTTCATCCATAGCGGGCACGCCGTCATCAGAAGCGACCGTTATCATCCATGGCTGAAGAGGGAAAGAGAGCGCCCGTCGGGAACGAATGCCCTTGTGCACCACAGCGCCCCCAGCGGACTCCATGCAAACTAGAGCTAAAGACGACGAGGGGGGGGGGGGCGGACAAGGCTCGGCCCTAAGGTGCTTCGCCCCTAAAACTAAAGTTCGATGTGTTGGTGTGCTTTGCAAGTGTGAAGACTGGTAATATATTAATTTACACACTAGTCTTGATTTATGAAATTGTGGCTTTTAAATTTTCCGCCTAAGGATGATTTTTTCTTTGTCCTTACACAGAAGCGTGATTACTAAAATTCGATTCTAGTAAAGCGCATTTGAGCGCCAGGTTGTCTTGTAGTGGGAGCGAGACCACAACCGTGCGTACTGTCATTGCCATGCACTAATGCTGTTCAACAATATATGTATAGTTCGACCAGCACTGGGTTACGTTTCAGGAATTCAGTCATTAGCTACTATTGCACAGACCCACCTTTATGTCATCAGGCAATTCCAGAAAAGCCAGCAGCACCGTCTTAGTTTCCGAAGTGAATGTTATAAATATTCGATGGAGAGTTATATTCGAGCTTGCGAAGCAAAATATTCCAGCAATGCTGTGTATATTAAGAATAAGCATTTTTTGCAATAATGCCATAGCAAAATTTTTAATCTGTAATATAAATAACACATTTATTTGACAATACGATTTCTTATTCTAATTTCAAGAACGTATGGAGAACTAGCTGCGCTTTTATCAAGCGGTTAGTGAAATGCTATCAAATTAACGATGATACTGACACGTGTACTTTATTTGTGTTTTTCAGGTGACGCTATTTCACTGGCTAACGATTGTTAACCGTTATGGCTCGGTTCCGGACACCGGCTGCTTGTATCCGAATATTGTCAAATATTGCAGCTGTTTAAGCATCTAGCCTGTGTTATCGCCGAACTTTGTAATCAGAATGTATGCGCGATGCGAATAGCGTACTACGCCGACGCGCTTGGCCTGTTGATCAGGTTTTCGGTGGTCGTCGAGCATGTTCGCCGCTATCGTTGTTCTGAGCGTTGCTTGTTTTGCTGGGCACAGGTTCGAGTGGAAACGGGAGATGAGGCAACGGCTGTGATTGTGAGAAAAGTTGCTATGTCGGTGGCAGTGTGAGACTACGAAATCAGACAAGGGAGTCAGAGTTCACTAGATTTTCTTGCTGATAACTTCTAAATTGATGACGTAGTGGCCAAGGCTGATGCACCTGCGTGAGCGGTTGACAGCTGGAAAGCCGTGGAGCTCCCTGCTGACGACAGCGGCAGCACCTGGTGATGTGTCCTGGAATGATGCAGCTGTAGCTGACGGATGCTTCGCGTATTCAACGCTCTTGGAACAATTGAACACCGAGAGCGGTAGTAATCTGGAAAAAATGGAGGCGCCAAAGAAGCATTCCTGTAGGGTTTCGATCGGTAGTTTGCGGCGTAAGGCACACTGTATGCTTGTTCGGCCGGGACACGCCTAAAGATAACTCGGGTATCAAGTAATCTCGTGACCATTGTGCAGAAGGGCCTCAGCAAGCTGCTGCATTTTCTGTTCCCAGCCGAAACGAGCCTTGTACAAAGCACCTTCTGTAGAACTTCTGTTCTTTATGACAGTTGGGTGACCAAACTTAGCTCGTTTGACGAGTAGGAGGACGAGTTGTCAGAGAGGGATAGAGGGAAGGACACGGGCGTATGCATGTGGCATTGCTACGTCGTGGCCAGTAGATAAGAGAGTCTAGCAGGTGCCAGGCGAGTGTCAGCTAACCAAGCTAGACGGAGCAACTTCATATCGACCGTATAATAAGTTCATCTATCAAGACTTTCTTTATTTGAATAATTTCTGTGAATGTCTACCAAGTAAAAAGTTGTGATCTATGGCGGTGATCAAAAAGCGCTCTATGGCGAGCCCTATTCGGTGAACCAAGAGAAGACACTGTGTGCACACGAGTGGGAGCCGTAAGTGGACTCACCAGCGTGTGCGTGTTTTACTTGCGGCCGCGTTTTCTTACTCTCGAAACGATGGTCATTGGTTCTGAAACGCTCTCTGTAATTTCTACGATACCAGGGTTCCTTGTTTCTTTGACAGGCTCCTTGACTCAAATTTTACTGTCTAGCTTCACGCCACCTATTCTCTCTGGTAAATTTGCTGCCACTGACTGCACCTTTTTTCTTGGGGGGGGGGGATGCTGCTTAGGTGACGCTCAGTGGCTGCAAGCACCGCCTCGGGCAGTCCGGGACAGTTAGGGACGTACATTCGAAGAGGCTCAATGTCCTCATGCAAGAGGGGGGTTGGGGTGAGGGACTCAAGACCAAAAGTCATCGAAAAGTTGGGCGAGGCTTAAGCGTCACCTTTGAAAGAAGAACGCAATAGCATTCATACATACCTGAGTGCTTCGCACAATTCCAGGCAACTGCAGCTTATGCAGCCATAATGTTTACCGGGAAGCGCTGTCAGCGAACGCTATGCACGAAGGCGAGCGTTCTGCTTTTTTTTTCTTTTCCCCGCCGTACCCGCCGGCACCACCGCTACCGCGGGTGCCGCAACGGTAAGCTGTGATTGGTAGAGAGCATTGGGCAGGTGCCGCTCTGTGACTGGCAGAAATCGGGCACGCGCGCCGCTAGGATTGCTAGCGAGTTTTCGCGCACGCTCAACGGTGTTGGCGCCGTGCTCACCGCTTAACAGGACTCTTGAGGCTATGGCTATAAAAACGGGCCTAATTTCTCGATTGTATCTTCCGAACGAGAACATCACCAATGTTACGAAGGAAATGGCCCGCCTCTTTCTCCACGGTGACGCCGACATGACCGAGTGATGGAAGGTGCGTTCTATGATGTGCTGCTTGAATCAAGAAATTTTCGGAACAATGATACGAAACCCGCTAAAGACCGTTGAGGAGCTTATGGCTGAGGCCAACAACATCGAGAAGACACTGGATATGCGGAACAAGGAATAAAATGGCAGTCCATTGAAGACAAAGTAGGCCCACGTTAAAGCTGTCGGCACCGACGGACTGAGCGCGACCATAAGAAAGGTTGTCTATGAGGAGCTTCAGAAATTGCTCCATCCATTACAGCCTTAAGTGGCTCCAATCACAGATATCGTCCGCGAAGAAAACACGCAGTCTCTGCGAGTTCCTGAACCACCGCAGCCCCAGCTAAAAGCAATTACCTACGCCGCCGACGCCCGCCGTCAGGCTTATCTGCCGAGCCCGCACCAAGGCACTATTGCGCCGTAATTGCGTCGCCAGCCGCCGCCGCAGCCTCCACCTCCGCCTATTGCCTCGCGCAAATTACCACGGAAGGTGGACGTTTGGCGCGTCAGCGACCATCGCTCGTTTTGCTATCATTGCGGAGAAGCTTGCCACATCTACCGTCCCACCGCGGTAGATGGGACTACGAGGATTCAGCGTGAACTCGCCCTGCCCGTCACAAGGAGAACATCCACGAGACAGCAACTCGGTGACGCCCTCAATGACCATGCCGTTCGCCGTCACCAAGATCATACCTCTCACTGCAGCTCCAGCAGTACATTGGCCCAATACGTGGGTGATCCCTTAGCACAGATCCGTAAAACTAAAACCAGCAACTGATACAGGTGCGGTTGCTGTTTGCCGAAACGCCGTAAGCCCTTCACTGCCGATGACGGCGTTGCAAGAGCAACCACGGCGATTCCGCAGCAAAACGTCGCCATTCAGCGTGACGACCGGACATCACAGCACCACGGCAAAGCGGCGCAGCCAATCCGACAACACGACCTAAGCGCAATGATATGTCAAGAACCAATGACGACGGCGTTGTTATAGATGGTCACCACGTCGCCGCTCTAGTAGACACAGGAGCCGACTACTCTGTCGTCAGTGGACCGTTCGCCGCCAAGTTGAGGCGGCGTGGGAATGGCCTCACATCCGTATACCTGGAGGACACCTCACAAAGCTCATCTTAATCTGCAAGAGTTATATTTCATGAGTGGACTTAGCCTGTGGCCTTCATTACCCTGCCAAACCACTCACGGGACGTAGTTCTCGGCATGGACTTCCTGAGCCGAAAGTAGCCTAGTCATCGTCCTAAAGTTCAAATTGACAAGATTGTCCCCGATCAAGCGATACCACCGGAGGTAAGGTTCAGGTTAGTATCCCGCTTCGGGAAAACAATGTTTGCCATCGGCGCAGAAGCAGCCGGAGACATGGAAGCCATCGTAGACAAAGACCAACACCTGCTGCTTGACCAAGAAATCGGCGTCGTAAGGGCAATCGTGAAATTACACAGAGGAAACTGCAAGTAATCGTGACGAACCTCAGCAATGAATATAAATACCTGAACATGGGCATGAAGACCGCCTACATGGAAGAAGTTACATGAGTAAGCGAATCGTTTGTCGTCTCGGTGCGTGTTTCTGAACCAATTTTCCGCAAAGCCTACATATTCTCACGCCCAGCAGAAGTCGTCGTCTCGGTGCCTGTTTCTGAACCAATTTTCCGCAAAGCCTACACATTCTCACGCCCAACTTCACGAACTCTTGACCGAGGCAAAACTAACTGGGTATGCGGCCTACAAGCCGCACACAAACACCGATGAGAGGGTGACCGTCAGCCAAGACGCTAGTCAGCCGCAACATAGGGGTAATAGAAGACTTTCTCTTGGATGGACCCCCACACCTCTTCATCGACATAACTCCGCAAATGCGGAAAGAGTGTTGCAGGCTCTTTATATTAATTATATACAGCAGCCACAAACCTCAGCAGAGATATCACAAAAACTTGCCGCAGTGGATAAGGCTGCAAAAGGCTTCACTCTAGTGGTTGTGGGTGACTTCAATGCCCCGGCATCGGCACGGGGTTTCTCCCACGACAGAAAAAAAGGCCGCCAATTGTCGGCGGATATCCAGAGTCTACAATATACAGTCGTCACGGACCCTACCCATTCCATGCGCATTGGTAACAGCAGCAACATAGGCAACACACCGGATCTCACACTGCTCAAGCGAGCCTCCCTAACAGAATGGCACAATACCGGCCAAACCTTCGGTAGTGATCACTGTCTTCTGCGAACGCTCATCACAGCCGGTCCATGTAAACGCGTAATGTGTACGCTCAGCGTCACGGACTGGGATGTGTGTACGTGCTACCCTGCGGGTAGCATGTACACACACGTACACGCACCCCCCGCCCATAGGCGAGCCTGTGTTCGACCTCGAGACATGGACCACCGACATCCTTGCTGACGCCGATCCGGCGACCAAATGGGTGTCGGAAGGTGCAGATGTATATCACTACGCATGTTAGAGGCTCAGGCAGGGCTCACGAAACGCTACCAGACCCAGAAACCCAATCGCACGCTCCGCAAAGGAATCGGGATCCTTATCAGGGACATCGAGAAGTACACGGTGCAGGTAACTAATCAACAATGGCATACCGTATGCGATGACATGCAATTGCAGCCCTAGCCAATCTCCCCTAAACCTGGTGCATTCTAAGGCACCTTCTAAACGCATAAACCAGCAAAACAGCACAACGACACAATCTACAGAAGGTGCAACACCAAATGCAGGCTACGGAAAAACCACTACTGAGGAACCTCACCGCCAAATACCACGGCGAGCAGGTGACTCAACCGCAGATGTCCTGAACAGGTCTCAATAACGTCTCCCTGGACGCCCCTATCACCCTAGCCGAAGCGCAGGCAGTGGTACGCAACCTGCGGCCGAACTCCGCGCTTGGGGACGATCGCATTGCCAATCGACTGCTTCGAAACGCGGACGACGACACTCTAACGGCCCTGCTGCAGCATACCGATATCGTCTGGGAGTCGGAATCCTTGTCTGCACCGCGTAAACACACCAAGATAGTCCTCATCCTTAAACTGGGCAAACCTTTACATTTAGACCACCTCCGCCCCATTTATCTCACCTGATACGTGGGAAAGGCCATGGACTATATCGTTCTTGCTCAGCTTACTAAACGCATGCATAAGGATGACGTGTTACTGCAAATTATGATCGACTTCCGTCCACGGCTGTCCACACAGGATGTCATGCTTCAAAGTCGCCATCTAGTAGTTGACGCCCTGCAGGGGCCTAAACTGGACAGCAGGGCCATACTCGGCCTAGACCTTACTAAAATGTTTAATAAAGCCAACAACAGTGCTATTCTCGATTCACTCTCGCAACTAAACGTGGGTACAAAGACATATCGATACGTTGAAGACTTCCTCTCCAACCGCACTGCCAGATTGAGAATAGGGGGCTCCATTTGGAGGTTATTCAGGTAGGTAGCAAGGGCACACCACAAGGGTCGGTCATCCCTCCGATGCTTTTCAACATCGCCCACCTGGGCTCCCAGCACAGCTGTCAGGCACCCACACTTCCGTCACTGCCTATATGTGGATAGCACCATCATCTGCACTGCTAAAGGCCGTGATGGCCCAGTCCAAGGGACCCTACAACTAACAATCAACGCGGTGGTAGGTTACGTCGATCCACGACGACTTTCGTGTTCGCCGGCTAAATCCGAATTACTCCTCCTAGGTCCCGTTATGCCCCCCGAACGACTCAGGAGAGCACGCAGCCCATCACGCTGGAGGTCCAAAGGCATATAATACCCTGTGCGCCTGGTCTGCATTCGGAGAGGAAATGCGCCTTGTTCCACTGCGCGAAAGGCTATAGGGTGATTGGACGGAGGGGGGCCGTTGAATGCTCCGGCCGCAACTGCGTATTTTCCGACAGGGCGCAAGGGGAACTGATGATCACGGCTCAATCTCGCGCGAGAAAATGGCGGAAAGTGGGGAGGCCGCGCGGGCGGGAAAGGGGTGGCGGTGGCGTCTACTTCGCCAGCAACTGCGTACTTTGCGCGGCCACGCGCGGTCGCACTTGTCGTATCTTGAAAGCAAGCTACAGGTGGCTCATATCTTTGTAAATTCTTTGTTACAGCCGCTCAGCTTGCGTTGAATCAATAGACAGCACGAAGGTAACTTCGCTCGCTGCTGTCGTCACGCTAGCTCACGCCAGCGTTTTGACAGCGAGTGTCCGCGCTCATCGACTGGTATCTGTTCATGTTTGCCTGTGGGCGCTGACACCGTGCTTGTTAATTCAGCTAGTAAGCGAAGGTTTCCATGTTTATACGGCAGATAAAACTGCTATCCTTACTTTGTATAGCTGTCTACTAATTTATTATTGCAATCGATGCTTCGTCTTTCGGGTGAAACTTCTACTGCCTTTTTTTTAATTCAGAGCAAAGAAATTGTGTTTTCGTTGTCGGGTGCAGCGTGTAGTGACTGGAAATTCCCGTGAAGAAAGTAGGCCAACATTCATATTCCTCCTTACTATAAAGTTAACCAAGTTCGAAAGCGACAGCCATATTACCGATCTTCTCAAATGTAGCTCTGAATCCTCCAAAAAAGAACACATTTAAGACAATTGACGAAGTTGTTCAAAAAAATTTTCGTGTTTGTTTCTACGTGGCAGTCTTCAGTGCACTTGATCTGCACAAAAACCAGGTATACAAAGCATTCGCTTTTGAATATCCTCCTCGATGATTTGAACGCTTAGATCTCTGGAAATTTCGGCATGAGAAGCATCATAAAAAGGGAAGATATTCTGACACTCTAGCGGCAAGCTGTGCCAAGCCGCGCTAAGCTGTGGCAAGCCGCGCCAAGCTGTGGCAAGCCGGGCCAAGCTGTGGCAAGCCGCGCCAAGCTGTGGCAAGCCGCGCCAAGCTGTGGCAAGCCGCGCCAAGCCACGCCAAGCCGCGTCAAGCTGCTCCAAGCTTCAACGCTTCTCTCCTTCCAAGATACCCCGCTGGGACACCTTAATCCCAAAAGCCTTCAAGGCACTGGTTCGTGTGCTCAAAAACGTCGGACAAAGATGAGAGCAAGAGAGAAATAAAAAGTATCCGGAATATCGCACGAAGACTACAGCATGGCAATTCGCATGATACCTTAGGTTGATAGGCACGTCACTGAGGCATTCCTGCACGAATAATTGTAATTCCAAAATGACGCGTGTGTGTGTATGGCTACAGCCACAAGCTATAGATGTCACGCTCACCTTTTTGCATGACTTATACTTTGTTTTGATATGGACGTCACTAACGCATTCCTGCATGAATATTTTTAATGGCAGATGGCAGTTGGGTTTATCGCTACACACACAAGATATAGAAGTCACGTTGACGTTTTAACAGCGGAACTGTTTAAGGTGGAGGTTGGGCCCTATAGCGCAGACCAGAAACTGCGCCTGGCAGTGACGTCACCTAGCGTTGCCTAGCAACCACTTGGCACAGCTGCGCCTCCCTTCACCGCCGCTCCGCAACGCTGCGCCAAGCTGCTACGACCGCGCACCTGCTCTGTCTAGCCATGACGTCACTTCGCCTCGCCTAGCAACCAGATGTGCCTCGCTTCGCCTATTGTTGCGGCTCGAGGTGGCGCTTTGGGCAAGGAATCCACCAAGGCCATTGAGGAGTATATCCGGTCTTAGGAAATAGGAAACTGATTTAATTTACATTATGTACACTGGCTCCGGGTACGGAAGCCCACTCACTCCATCAGGAGCACATTCAACGTCTCAGTTCGTATCAGGTCACGTCAACCCCCTCTCCACTGCACTCCGGTCTCCGTTTTTAATCCCTTCGTCTTCCCTAGGAGACTCGACTGGGGAATCTGCTGACCTTGGTGCGGCCAATCAGAGGGGCTGTCATGTTCACCCCAACGTCTCCTCTGCTGTTGTATCCTCGCGCTCGCCTTTTGCGGCCACTGAGAGGTCTTCAGGGAAACCGAGATCGTGGTCGCTCCCACGGTAGCAATTCCTGGAAGTTGGCCTCTCACCTAAATCCGGTTAACTCGTCATGGCCGGTGTCGGGCGCGGTCGCTGTCTGGGCGATGCTGATGAAAGGCGCTGCCTCGTGGCAACATCCAAAGGTGCGCACTCCCGATTCGGGACGCTTGTCAGCTTTCACCGTCGGTGTCGACCACTGTCGCCGTCTGGGCGACGCTGATGAAAGGGGCTACCACGTGGTAAACGTGCAAACGTATACTCAGGACCAGGTTGAGAAGTAACAAAGTCCTCCGCCACCAAGAGATTCGACCTGAGGGTGACCAGCTGTCAGGTTGCCCGAAGCGTCCAGGTGATGGCTGAGGACCCGTTGCAGCTGGGGTCCCAACACTCGCGTCTTGCGGCCTTCTTCGTAGGCGAACACAAGCACACACAACACAAAACTCTGGTCGGCGTGCCCGAACGACACGCCATCCGGCCGCTATTATACCCGCATCGCTTTGCAAAGTTCTGCCGCTCTCTCTCCCTTTCTATTGTGGTCAGCCCTCGGCAAGACAAAATTTAGTTGCCTATCTTATTAACTCCGATAGCGATACGTACCACACACGTTTCTTTTTTTTTCTTTTTGTTTAAAACAAAACCATTAAACGTTGTTTGAAATCCCCGGCTCAAACCGTATGCCTTCTTATTCTAGCTCTCTTTCCTATTATCGACCTTGTCTTTAGCTTTTGAAATGCCCATCTCGCGGTGTCAATTTTCGACTGAAATACAGCACGGCATGCTCTTCACCGCTTTCATTAAGTTGGGCAAGGACGACACCTAGACCACGGTAGGCTGTGGTCTAGCGAGTCAAGCACAGGCCGTGAAGTCAAAGCTTCTTTCTTAAAACAATCCACATGTTCCGAATTCGGCCTCTCAAATTTTCCACTTCCGTGTGATTCACGCACTAACAATTTCTGTTGCTTGTCCACAACGCACTAAAGAAATAACCAAGAAAATCTTGCAAATTACGCGCTCTATACATGAAAATTTGACCTCATTCTTAAATTCTTTCACGCACGCTGCAAGCGATGCTCAAAACGCTGTTGTCTGTACATACGCGTGCGAGACACGTACCAGCGCATTACCTCTCTGTGTCCGAGCAAGATACAATTTAAAAGAACGGGCCCAACATTTTCTAAAATTTTGCAGTTAAACAACGGCTCCTCCAAATAACGTGTCGTATCATCAAAAAAAGTAAAATAAAAAATAAATCTCGCGAACACTTTCGAAAGTGCCCGGATCCTCAAGCGCGCCATTACAGGCTTCCAACACCTAAGCTTGGCGTTGCAAGCGTACCTCACAAAAATGACCCATCGAAAAACAAACTTTTAAATTTAACTTTATAGGCGCAAAAAAGGTTTCTTTCCGAATATCAGCGAGCTTCCAAAGTGAGCAAGCTAAACAAAGCTAAAACTTTGCTTCTCGCCACGATCTCTATAGATCTCAAACGTCTAAACTGACCTTAAAATTAAAGAAACAAACAACTGTTTACATAACAAATGTTTACGCTTTTCATTTTTGAATAGCCCACAGTGGTGTAATTTCTTTAAGGCGTACACGAGGTGGGCGCAGCCTGAAAGCTCGTCTAGTCAACCAGGGAATACAAAGGACACTCAGGTCATTTCCCTCACTGCCGACCCCCGACACACTACGTGCACTTCATATGCCTTCTAGGTATCGCACTTCGAATTCCCTGTCCTGCATGACGAATTTGCTTCGCCTCACTGCTTCGCTCTCTGATTTCGTGCCTTGTACACCTCGACAACACCCCGAGGGGGAACATAATTGCCCCCTGCCTATTGTCCACTTCGCGCCGAACGGCGCTTTCTTTTCTTTCTCCTCCGGCGGCTCGGACGCGCTTTGGCCGAAAACATTCCATACGACAAACGCGCCTTACTAACTCTTTCAATGAGCTCCCCACAAGGTTCCGCAATTTACAGTAATTCAGTGGAACTGTCGCAGTTTTCGCCGTAAAGCAGCATCACTGCATCAATATATTCAAACGCTAGAATCGATGCCAGAATTTATAGCTCTACAAGATGTCGGGCAACAGGGAGCAAAACTATCTTCGTACACGGCTTACGCTAGTGCCGATAGTATATCGGCAGTCACATTTGTCAATAATCAATATGCAGCTTTACAGCGTGACCTCGACCTCAGGGCCGCTACCTTACAATATGTATTCGTTCAATTTCTGCCACGCAAAAAATGCCATCAATCAATATACGTCCTAATTATATACAGCCGGCCTGCGGACCGACACCATACGTTTACGGAGGTTATCCGCAAGGCCAAATCCATGGCAGCACGGGCTCCTTTGATAGTGGCAGGTGACTTCAACGCCAAATATTCGGATTGGGGCTACGTCATTGAAGACGTTAAAGAGCGTAAATTACATACCCTAATGACGCTCGAAGGGCTCACGTTACTCACTGACGCGGACCATCCCACTCGCCTTGGCAACAGTGTATCGCTAGACACATGCCCGGATCTCACCATGACTCTATATGCTCCGCAACCAAAATGGCTAAACTCCGAGGAAGCGCTGGGCAGCGATCTTTACATCATCCATACCACCATAACATATGGTCGGCATAAAGTCCGCAATAAATCAACACACCTGGTTGACTGGCAAGCCTTTCGCCAAACGGAAAACTGCCCTTTCACCAGCCGCCCAATTCCTATGACGAATGGGCACGAACCCTTATAAAACTCAAGCAGGAAGTGACCAAGACAATCTCAACTAACCCGGAAACACCAAGCAGTTGATCAGCCTCTGCTCCATCTCTGGGATGCAAGACATCAACTGACCAGACGATGGAAGCGCCAGAAGCTCAACCGCAAGCTCAGACAGCGCATCGCGGAGGTCACGGCACAGGCAGAGGAATATGCCACGAAACTCGCAAAAGAAAATTGGTTCGCCAAGTGTGACGCACTTACGGGCACATTACACACTACATCAGCCTGGCACCTACTCAGGTATCTAATAGACCCGGAACAATCACGTGGATCCCGCCCGTGGAAATCTTCAGCGGACAATCCATGCTAATGCAGGGGACACAGCTCTACACTTTCGAGATCTGGAGGACAAATACATCAATACCTCCGTGAGCGCTGACCACATTTCCGCATACAACGGAACCGCAAACCCGGAAATGGACCGTGACTTCACGACTGCAGATATCAGAGTGGCAATTGACAGGATGCGTCGAGGAACGGCTCCAGGTCCAGACCAAATTACTCCCACCCTTATGGCCAACTTAAGTGACGACATGCTCGAGCTCTTTGCCGGCCAAATTAGTAAGTATTGGCAAGAAGGTATGCTTCCGCAGGAATGGAAATCGGCTGAAATTGTCTTTATTCCCAAACCCGGAAAGTCCATCAATATTGACAGCCTTCGTCCGATCTCACTCACCTCCTGTGCAGGGAAGGTCATGGAGAAGGCACTTCAATTCAGGATCACTGAATACATGGAAGCTAACGACCTCTTCGCACATACAATTTTTGGCTTTAGAGCGCATTTATCAGCACAGGACGTTCTATTCCAACTCAAGTACAACATAATCGATCGCCCCAGCGGAGCCACGCAACAGGAGCGCGCCATTCTGGCGATAGACTTTCAGGGAGCATTTGATAATGTCCGGCACTCAGCCATCCTGACCAACTTGGCTAGAATCGGAATCGGACAGCGTACATACGACTACGTGCGCGACTTCCTGCACAACCGTCACGTGACCATACGAGCTGGGGACGCAAACACTGCCCCCCTCACAATGGGGGACTATGGCACACCGCAAGAGGCAGTAATCTCGCCACTGCTGTTTAATAAGCACTACTGGACCTGCCTAGGGCACTTAATGAGATACCCGGAATCAAGCACGCCTTATACGCAGATGATATCACTATATGGACCAACACCGGCAGCATGGGACAGATGGAAGAAGCACTCCAACGGTCAGCGGATACTGTAGAGCTTATCGGCCTCGCTTGCGGACTTCGATGCTCCTCTACTAAATCAGAACTCCTGGTATTAGGAAGCGTGGCAACCAAATTTCGTTGAATATCCACTCCATCAATCCCGGTCAAGGAAGTGGACGCTATCCGCGTCCTGGGAGCATACATTAATAATCAGGGCAACAACAACGCAGCAATTCAAAAGCTCCGCACTACCTGCATCAATATCTCCCGAATGATATCGAGAATTGCCAATCGACACCGTGGCATTAAAGAAGCGGACATACTGCGTTTCGTACAGGTCTTTGTGATCAGTCGTGTCACTTACAGCTTCCCATAACTGCGCGTTCTCAAAAAGGACAAACCTCAAACTGGACCGTCTACTCCGACTTACATATCGGAAAGCCCTCACTCTACCACCATGGGCCATGAATGACAAGCTCCTTGAAATGGGCATTCTATAATACAGCGTCAGAACTCTTCCAAGCTCTTTACATGAACCTAATTCATTCGGCTCGCACGCACCAAAGCAGGTCGCACCACGCTAGAAGCACTGGGCACCACTGGGCACTGGGCGCTAGAAGCACTGCGCACCCACTCAGGTCGCCAGCAAGCGATCACTACCACCAGAATGGCAGCAGGATATCATCACTCGCCCTACGACAAGTATTCGGATCACGCAGGTGCCTTCTTTGTAGATGTTGCTGGACCACTGCACAACCGCTCCACGGCAACCGTTGTACACAGGGGACAGGTGGTAGACTGCATCTCGGCCACCGGAATAGACATCACAGTCATGGAACAGGCCGGTATAGCCTTATCCATGCGTAATCCAAGAGCCACCTTTGTCCTCACGGATTCCCAGGCGGCGTATCGCAATTTCGCAAGAGGTCAAGTCGGCCACCTCGCACACTCAATACTGCAACAGGCTGCGGCCAATCGTCAAGAGGGTCAGTGGAAACAGCTGCTGTGGGTATTAGGGCACGCGGGAGTTGAAAGCAATGAGATTGCTCATGCCTCCTCCCGAAAACTTCTACACCGGGGCTCCGCCAATTCCTCCACAGCACAACTTCTCACTGACCAGGGCGATCCTCAGCCCCTTCTTTCATATTCTGAGATCCTACAACACCTTCGGCTGAGTAGACGCACTTTACCCCTGCCTCATCCCAAATTAGATAAGGCAACGCAGATAGCATGGAGACGCTTACAAACATTGTCCTTTCCAAACCCTTATGTATTATCAAAGATAGATTCTATGACATACAATCCGCAATGCAAATTCTGTCCCCAGACGCCCACGTTATACCACATGGTCTGGGCGTGCCAACAGAATCCGCAATATCGGCCAATCATAATCAGACGACAGTCGAGTGGCAGGCGGCCCTGTCCATCTCGGACCCAGAACAGCAACAAGGCCTGGTCAACCGAGCCCCGATGCCGGCAAAGCCATGGTCTTCCGGACTAGGAGGTCCGACCACAAAACGGCTATTTATTTTCAATAATAAATGTTTCATTCTCTCTCCCCACAGGGTTCAGTGGCTTTCGAGTTAATCGGCCGCGTTGCCTTTTTGGCCGCATTCCTGAATTTGCGACGCCTCTTACTACTCTTACTGGTGCTCCATTTCCGGGTGCCTTTTATTTCTTTCCGTTGGCGGTTCCTCAGCCTGACCCCCTTCCTGAATTTCTTTCGGGGAAATTGGCAAATTTTCCTCCTCCGCCTTAACTATATCTCCGGAGCTACCTGTTTCATCATCTTTCTTGACACTTTGATCGTCGCAACTCAGCGCCTGATTATCTACCTGAATTTCGGTCGGAGAAATCGGAACGATTTCCTCCACCAGCTTAACTACGCCTCCGGCGCCGGCTATCTCATCCTCTCTTCTAGCGCTTTGTTGATCGTCATTCGGGCTTTCCCTCTCGTGCTCAACAGGAATACCGAAATGCCGGAGTAACGCACTCTTAGCTTCATCGTAATTGCTGAAATCTTGATCGGATAGGCGAGCCAAGCAACTGGACACGTTACCTGCAAATACTCCCAATAAACTAAGTGACCAAAAGTCACGGTCGAGCTCTATCTCTGTGCACACCTGCTCGAAAAAGGCGAGAAAACATTCATGTTTTCACCTTCCCTAAAATTGCGCAGGTTAAACCGTGCTTGTTGAACTCTAAGCCGCTGACTTTCTGTCGCATTACTTCCATCTGAATTTCGTGCTCCTTCTCTTCCTCCTTTTCGTTTCTCTCGCGTTCTTTTCTCTCGCGATCCTACCTGTCCGCCTTTTCTTTCCTCTCGCGTGCCTGCTCTGCCTTATCGCGACGTATCTTTTCCCAGGCATACGTGACCTCATCTTCTTCGAAACCCACTTCGTCAATTGCAGTACGAATTTCGGGCTTTCTCAACTTATGGATAATATCCATACCGACCTCTGCTGCTAACAGCAACAACTCTTCTTTCTTTAGCAGTATGGTATCCATGCTTTCCGAGAGCTGACTACAACATCCCCTCTGTTGACCGCGCACCCGGTGGCGCTCAATCACAGCTAATTGCCCGACAGAACCCTGTCCTTATCGTCCGATAAAATGTAGTCGCTCAAGCACTCACCCAACCTCGAGCTTGCGAAGGCCGTGTCTCCCGGAGCCACATTCCCACGTCCGCCGAACCCAGATCTTGAGGCCTGCCACCCTCTGCTGCTCTTCATTCCGGTTTCCTCGAGTCGTCAAAGACTCCACGCCATTTCTCGAGCTTGCGAAGGTTCCAAGGTCCGCTGATTCCAGATCATGAGGACTGCCTTCTTCATCTCACCGCTGCCAACCAGTTTGTTGCAGCTTGATGTCGTGTTGGGCAAGGAATCCACCAAGCCCATTGAGGACAATGTCTCACTCTTTCGTCCCATGAAGAAGTGTAAAGAAAGGGACACCGACCACTGAAAGAATGCAAGAAAAGACGTTCGGCTACCCTGACGGAGCCTTGTTCACAATCTGAAACGTCTTTTCTTGCATTCTTTCAGTGACCGGTGTCCTTTTTTACCCTTCTTCCTGATGCCTCCCGACCAGACGGGCCTCCGTCAAAACCTCGACGTCTTTCGTCCCATGTTCTGCAATGTGGATTTTCCTTGACCATGTCTATTGACAGCTCGCATGCTTAACCGATAGCTGTTTTCCTGTGTTAAGGAATGCCACGATTTGTCACACTGGATTATGACCACTAGTAAATCTCAAAAAAAAGATTGGCTACTAAACAGAGCACATCAACGAGGTGACAAGTTCAGTGGATGCACTCAACAGTGCCGATTGTAAATGTAGTTCTTGGACGTAAATTTTATTTTGAGGGTTTATGTGCTAAAACCGAGATCTTATTATGAGATACACGGTAATGGGAAACTGCAAATTAATTTTCAGCAGCTCGCGTTCTTTAACGTGCCCAGAATTCACGGTACACGAGCGGTTTTGCATTCTGCCTCCATTGAAATGCAGCCGCCGCGGTTGTAATTGTACCCGTGACCTCGAGTTCCGCAGCACAATGCCACAGCCACTGGGCTACCGCGGTTCGTTACGTTCCGCGACCAGAAAGCAACATCAGCGGACACTACACTGCTTTTGAGCCCCCTTAACATATTATAACAAAAAGTCGCAGTTTCGCCCGAAAGACGAAGCCTTGCATTAGACAACTGCACGAAGCAAGGTTCGTAGTTTCATCGGCTGTATAAATTGCAGTAAACATTCGTTTACTAATTACATTAGCAAGCATGAGGTCATGCGCGCACGTGCTAACATTAATATATCTCACTCAATTGACCGCGAATGCTTGCTGTCACAGCACTGGCGTGATGAGCACAAACAGAGGGGTCCGAACGCTTCTGCTGCCTCTTTCCTTCAACGCGTCTCCGAAATTTAAATTACGCTACCTCAGCTCACCCCACCTTTGGACCCATCGGAGATTACCGCTAACAGGGCGAGTGTGGCGCAATACCGCTTTAGAGCAACGGCGAGAGGAAGCGCCTCTCGCGTGCTAAACCAACGCCTCCCTTCCCCCGGCTTTCGCGCGTGTTATGACGTTTCATTGCGCGCCCATCAAGCCGCTATCCATCGCGGCTCACCGTCGAACACTTGCTCTCACGCGCGCAGTCAACGGCGTGGGATAGCATCTTATCGCACTTGGCCTTCATACGTAAGCTCACGGCAACGCCAACACATAAATTTCACCGGTTGTGTCCATATAATCGCTATCGCAAATAAACGTGAATAGTTCTACCTTGTTTAACTTGATGGCTGTTTCATTCATGAACATTATTTATGTGAAGGAAAATTAACAGTGAGCAAAACAATTTTTTTTTCAACGCGATGAAAGAAAACCGAAACTAGTGCATGTGTCGTGTGGCCCCAAAGTGATCGAAAGCCGAAGCCATCAAAAGCCGGGTGCCATTTTGTAGTTGTGTTGCATCATGTGCGAGCACGCTGTCGTCGTTAAATGGCTCTGAAAGCAGTGCGTTAGGGGTGACTGCAAGCGAACATTACCGCAACTAACTGTGGGAACTTCTTCCCGTGCTACGTGATTGCGACGACAAGGACGGCCAGCAGCAGCGTGTCAGCTCGCCGGACCGTGGCAAGCACCCGAAGTGTTGCGGTCTGCACTGCGTTGTCTTTCATTGTGATGTGAGAGATAGTAACCCACAGAGACGGCCAGATCTATATGAAAGTCTGCCAGCATGGGGTGAATCTGCCATTTTTCTCTTAACGTCTCAGGTGAGTATATC
Source organism: Dermacentor silvarum (assembly GCF_013339745.2). Lineage (NCBI taxonomy): Eukaryota > Metazoa > Arthropoda > Arachnida > Ixodida > Ixodidae > Dermacentor > Dermacentor silvarum. Next base: position 88,822,074 of record NC_051163.1, read on the forward strand.
AGCTTTTGTTGGAGTTTACAAACGGCGCGTGCTCGACCCTTCCAGTTTGGCTACATTATGCGCAGCGTTTCTCTTGGCAGTTACAGAAATGCGCGCGGATGCATGCGAAAATACTAGTGGCAGACGGAGGCTTCAGGAGAGCATCTGATATTATAAAAAAGCTGTACTGCTAGGAGAAACACCGTTTTTATCGATTCTAGTATTGAGCGGCCTGTCGCATTGAAAATTCCGCAGAATAACAAGTACTTCATAGCTTGAAGTGTAGAAAAAAAAGTTGCACCAGTGTGACATTCGCTGCCAAACACAAGTAGACGAAAACCGTCGAAGACAGCTTGTGTATCTTGAAGATTCGCTAGCGCTTCAGGTACATTACCGATAATTATAAAATCACTTCAATGTTGTAAATGCGTTGAAACCAAATAAATTTAGTGTCTTTTTGGCTGCAGGTCAGAAACACATTAGCTAACGATCTAAACCGATATGTAATGTATTATTTCTCAAGTAATCTTTATTTTCACTTACTATTTAAAAGCATGAATTTGCTGCAACCTTTATATAGTGAAACCTACTAGGGTTTCGAAAGCGAGGGGTGTTCTGGGGTGAATTTGTATTATTACTGGATTTTCTATTTTGGGTCGTGTCTTTTATGGTAAAAAGGGTCCTTTCATTTGTATTTTTATGTTAGTATATTTGTATTTGTATATTTGGCAAGCATAAATGAGTTCATTGCAAAGTTGTACCTCCCAGTGAGCTGCATATGAACCCACACAAGTTAAACCTGTCTTGGCTGTTGTGATATACATGGAAAAATTCCAGATACAGCTGTAGTTGGCTTAATCGCTGTACGATATTTTATTGTTAAAGTAGAATTCTGGGTATTATTTTACTCTGACAGCGTTGAATGAAATATAATGAGATGTGGCGTATTATTTTACTACTTTAATTTTTAAAAATTTCGTCTGTCATGTAACGGAGATTAGTTTACCTTCTTGTAGAAAATGCTGAGTTATCTCCTACTCTACTGCTGTTTTACTGCATATTTTTGTAATTTTGAAATGTATTTTATTTTAGGTATTGAAGAAGCGGCAACAGCCACAGGAAGTAGCCATCTTATTCAGCACATTATGGGTGAGAAATTGCACAGGCACTTTGGAATTTCTCCTTAGCAGTATGATGCTATTTGTTGATGCTAATTTTTTGTCCTCATCCCTGTCATTCATTTTAATATTGTTGTGCAAACAGTAATACCTTTAACATAGAGATAGAGTAATCGCTCAAGAACGAGACATGGCTAGAGGAGACAAGACACACAAGCCTCTTTTTTCCGTGTCTCAATGTTGCGCAGTTTACTCTGTCGTTATCTACCAACAAGCCAAAATTTCTCGTCAGGTACGTTTACCAATTCTCTTTTATTCCAATTTTATCAACACAACATTGAAAAGACATGTCTATACACACAGGAAGACGGAGTCTTCAAATGATGAGGAGCCATAGAACAAGAAGCATTGCTGGAGCCCTCTTGTCGACGCGTTGGCTCCAGCGACATTGCTTGTTCTACCACTATTTACTGTTAAAAGGAACCATTATTGCTCATGCTGAAGTATTATGCGTTATGGAATAAAAATTACCAGGGTGAAAATGTTTCTGTATTCTAATGCTAGATCCAAGACACGGGCAGAAGAACAAGAATAAGATTTGCAGAAGCGCAATATTATTATTCACTACCCGGTTGGCCAGCTTCATTCACAGCTTGCACTTTATTGCATGCATGACCATAGAAATTTCTTAATTAAAGTAGCTTGATGATTTACTTATGTCAAGAGACGTTGACCTTGGATAAATGCAGGTTAAAAAATATATATTGACATCTTAGGATGGAAGGCTTGCAGTTGACAGGCACATCACTTCATGGTGTGAGCTAAGGTTCAAGTTGCACACTCTTTTTTGTCTTTGCTGACATTTTCATATACATAACTGCTGCTTCGTTTCTGTCGGGGTTCCAGTTGTGTTGTAGGACCTAACTGTTTACCTTCATTTGTATTGGTAACCATGTTACACAGACAACCGCTGCATTTTTGTAAATGACGATATAGTAGAACTTCGAACATTTGTGCAAATTTGTTGCAGGTAATACTTGGCGGCTCCTGCCCTACGCCACTACACTGTCCCGACTGCGTCCACTAGAGAGTTGGCAGCCTTAGATATGATGCCAAGCAGGCCGACGGCAGACAGCAAGATGCAGGTAAATACATGTAATCCAGCACCATCCTCTTGACTAAAGCAGCTTGTAGCCACTCGGCAATGAATTAACTTGCAAGTAGTTTAGACGCCCCACTATTGATGCAGCAATGCTCAAGTCCACGCAATTTGTTTTAGCCACCAAAAGGCTATGTGGATTAGACGAACCACGATGCACATTTTGATACTAGTGGAGACCACTTATACAATTTTTTTCTTGCTTAACACAAAACTATGTTGATAAAGCTTTACAAGTTTGAAAAGCAATACAATGTGCTCTCAAATCTGGTATTTGACATAATTTTTCTAGGACCGCCGCACTGTTAAACCTGCAGATAAATATACGCCAAAACTGAGTTTTCTGCAATTTCATCCTCATCTTTGTGCACTTCTGCATGAGATATATAATTATGAAACCATTTTGTGTACTCAGCACATGTCCTGAGCACTTGGGTCAAGTTAGTTGACAGCTTTTGCTAGAGGCCATTTCTCTGAAAACAAAAATGGGCCATTTTGCCCATTTTAACGGCCCATAATAAACTGGACAATGGCCAATGCTCAAGGGATACAATTTTAGGTGTAATACCTCTTCATTCTCCTGAGAAAAATTTGTTCTGTTCTCATATTAAAGGATCCAATATCTTGGCTATGCCTTTTCGTGCCTTAGAACAAAACTCAGATTGAACTTACGCTAGTTCGGAGGGCCAATAGAGGGCCAAGTAACGTACCCTTGACATTACGTTAAGGTGCAATTATTGATACACACAAGACAAAATGACAAGCATTCCATCCTATAAGTAGTTCCTCACTTTTATTTATACTTTTTTGCACATTTATTTACCTTCAGTCTGGTGACTTGTGTCTGCTTTCATTATTAGCTTACCATCATAGATGGTAAGCTTGAGATTTGTCCTTTGGTGAAGAATAATATGGTGCTCATTGATGTGGGTTTCTGTTTCTCAGGTTGCCGCGAAATTATACCCAAGCTGTGCCACACGCTTGAGCCAGGCCTTTTGAAAAGGACACATAACCTGACTCCACGCGTTGATGTCAGATGATGCCAGGGATCAAGGCAACCTGTTGTGCCCCAGCATTCAACACTTGGTGACCGCTCTACATGTTTCACCTATTTCGCAGCTGTACCTCGGCTGCCATCTATCCAAACAGCATCGCCAGCTGTGATCACTTATCGAACCATGAGTAAATATTGGCGTGGAATGTTCCCTGGGCTTGACATTCTATTTGCTCCTTAAGATTTTTAGCAAATACTAGCAAATACTCCTGTTATAATTTAGTACGTGTATTTAGTACGCACTTTTTATTATTACCTTTTCCTGGAATTCTTAGCATCATTTCCTTCTGTTATATCTGTATTTATGCCCAGTTTCTCGTAGTTCTTTTGTACTTGTGTATGTAATTGATCGGTTCTTAACTCTTGTAATGCATAAGGCTAAAATGTTGACTTACGTCATGTTTTGTTCATTTATTAATCTGCAGCGCTGTAGAATGTTGAAAAAATTTACCTTAACTAGGGCTCTATGGCAGGGTAAATTGAAGAGGAACAGAGGGCACTTATTTTAAGCACCCATTATTGTTGAAAAAAAGGAAAGAACATAGGAGCGTGAAAAAGAAAACACTATTAAAGTATGGAAACCTGGCTGCCCATCATAAGTGATGTGACTTCCTTTCACTGCAATGATACCAGTGGCACTTGTGGACATCGTTTGAGGTATCAAACCCATGATACCCTTGCATTCGTCAGCGTGGCAAATGGGTTTGCCACACTTATGAATGCCAACGGTATTGTAGGTTTCATGCAGACATTGGTTGTGGTACACCTTATGAGTATTGCTATTTCTCGAACATGAAGGTTTACAGCAGTGCTTTGAATGACAAATATATTTCCTAATTTTCAGAATTTATGAATGCGAGAGTAATGGTACAACTCATGTAAAAATTATTTTACAGACTATATGCCGAAAGATACATAGATACACGCTTCTTCTGATGACATAGCAATGACACCCGGTGGCGGGATGTATGTCTTTATTAAAATATAAATATTGCCTTCCAGGCCCGGGTAGTCTACTACGTTGAGAGTCCATGTACTAGAGGGAAGAAGTGAATTAAACTAAGAATCATAAACATGAAAATATCTTGTTCGTGACACGAATTTGACAATCAGCAAGGTCCTTTCTGCATTCATTTCCAAATTTGTGATAAATTTTATATGACTGGCTTCATTAATGTGATAACATATATTTGTTAATTGTCAACACAGTTGACGGCACCCATTTTCACACCATTCCTTTACAGCCTAAAAATTCTATGTATTGATGGGGTGTTTAAGGTTTTGCGCACCAATGTTAAGGGATCCAAATCGTGGCATAGAACAGAATGCAAGAAAGAACAAAGGAATGCAAGTGGGGCATGGGGCTTGGTAGGCAGACGCTTTGGTGTGCTATTTCTAAAACTCCCTATGGTCTGCCTGAGGGCATTGCCCAACGCTTCGGCTGTATACATTGGCAGCCACATATTAAGGGGAAATGCTCCTCGAAACAAATTTTTAAAATTATTTCTGCGAGACATTTGAAAAAAAAACTGTTGCGTAGAGTTTAGTAGATTTTAGGTATGTCAGTGGTTTTTGTGTAGCTGCTATATTTTTTAGTTGTGTCCTACACAGTGGCAAAGTATCTGCGGGCACTTTATTGTATATAACAGTTTCACAAGAATCATCGTGCTGTATTTTATTCAGCTCATTGTACACCGAAAGGTGCCGGTATCTACCCAAACAGCATGTAAAATTAATGAAACTCAGCTGTATGTCATCAGCCTATATTTATGTCCACTGCAGGATGAAGGCCTCTCAGTGTGATCTCCAATTACCCCTGTCTTGTGCTAGCTGATTCCAACTTGCGCCTGCAAATTTCCTAACTTCATCGCCCCACCTAGTTTTTTGCCGTCCTCAACTGCGCTTCCCTTCTCTTGGTATCCATTCTGTAAGTTAATGGTCCACTGGTGATCCATCCTACGCATTACATTGCAATTTCAAGTAGATATTAGCATTCTACATATCTTGAAGAGTATGTATGCCAAATTTCGTTAGTATCGGACAATTGTAAGTGCACGAGGTTATTCTCATGGGGGGACGGTGAAAAGATTATTGAAGTGTACTGAGCTTTACTTGCCTAGTCCCACGAAGTTTACATGTTATTTGGATAGGCATCGGCACTTTGCCATCTACAACGAGCTAAGTTAGCTACAGCACAATGCTTTCATGAAAATTTAATACAAAAGAAAGTGCCCGCCATTATCACTAATATAGTGCTATTGTTTAAGACATAACTGAATAAATGTAGCAGCTAAACAGAAATAACATATACGAAATCGGCTTGAAGAACTCTCTAATTGGCGTAATTTTTAAACCTGTAGTACAAAAAATTTTAAAAACATTTCGAGTAGCATCTCCCTTGAACACAAGATTTAATAAACAAAACGTGTCCCTTGCTATAGTCGCCTATAACATAGCTGGGAAGACAGCCCAGAGTCGCTTAGACAAGAGGGTTGCCTTCAAAGTTGAAGGCAAGTCCTCTTGTCTAAGCGACTCTGGGTTGTCTTCCCATGGGCTGCTGTTAAGCACCGAGTTTTCCTGCATTCTCCAGAAGTACAATACTAAAAATTTTGTGAATGTCCCCTAACAGGGGGAAAAAGTTCCCTGAAAGGCAGATACGAATATCACTTTGTTCGACATTTACATGTTGAATCCATATCTTTGTTTTGTGTTTTGTACTGTTTCAGTGGTGACCGCCTCTAATTATTGAACATAACTGCTTCAAGACAGTGCGGCAATTTTTGCTAACAAAATTTATAGCAGTGACAGGCATTAGAATTGCAGTACTCAAGAATTTTTGCTTTGTAAGAAATAGACTAGCACCAGTTCTGAGAAACACATCCCCAAAAGCAATGAGAGAATAGATTTCTGTTCCACACAGAATCGTGCTACAGGGCTTACAAAAGGCTTTGTGGCAAAGTAATATCTGAAACAGCAAAGCATGCTCCACCAAGTATGGTAACAAATATTTCAGGGCTGCCAGTCTGAGTTCTCTTACCAACTAGCTATACGTTCAGCACTGACTAGCCTCAATAGTGCAATGTCAGCATTCTGCTGAAGTTGTTTATTTGCTGAAGTTATTCTACTTTAATTATTGTGATCTTGTTTAAGAAGACATTGGCAATTATCACGCACTTGTAATCTCTGTCAGTTTTGTAAATACTTGCCAGTTATTCTTTCAGCCTATGATTCTTGGTAATAGAGAAATTCATTGCAGAAAGAGCTAGTACATTGTATTTAATTATACAGGTACTAGTCATTCGTAGATTTTTTGTCTTCAGCATTTGTTCTGCCCCACAACTGTTTCTTGAAATCTGAAATGATGTACTCGCCTCCTTAGCAATGTACAGTGAAATCTGTCAGTATGTCTTGTTAAAATACTGTTGATAGTCCAGAATAGGCTATTTGTTATTATAAATTATAACGATGATAGTGTAGGACCATAATAGGATTGGCGTTTACTCACAACTGTGCCCAGCTACATCCAAGCAGCTGTACCATACAATGTGCATGTGCTCAGAAGAGCTGAACACCACAGATAAAAAGTAATGGCCACCCAAGGCTTTTACTCGTTGAGTGTCACCTTTTAAGAGCAGATTATTCGCCAGATGTAATTTATCCTCAGTAAATACATAAATCAGTTATGTGAGGTGTCTTATTGTATGTTGCAAGTGAGAAGTTCTTGTGATCTTGCTTGTTTTTATTTTGTTTCCTTTGTGAGCATGAGTGATGTAAGTTGCCTCGACGAATATTCTAAAAACTGTTTCCTCATCACTGCGAGTCATGAAAGTTAATTTACACATAACTTTCCTGGTTACTAATACTGCAGGCTTCATGTTTAATTTTCTTATGTTTGATGTTATGTTTATCTACCAAGTTGTTTTGTCGTACATTGAAACATATTCACCCATTGCACAGTGGGCACCCAAATTATGAATATCTGTTCTTTCTTTCTACTTTTCTCTGGTGTTTTCTTAGCTTACCATTGGTGCAATGGCCTATCTGCACCTGCAAAAAAGTAGCAAAGTGGCTAAAGTTAAAGGTCGATGAAAAGATAAAGATACCAAGCCGTATATTCAAAAGCTTGTATACAATTTTACAAAATGTGACATCCCCCTATCGCGTGAGAGTTCCTTTCGGCATCAAATGAACTGGGTAGCCTATTCGCTAGAGTACACAACAAAGCAAAAAGTCAATCTAGATTGGAGCGGCAGTAGACAGTTCAGCACAGAAAATGCTTTATTTCACGCACCATTAATGGGGTTTATCAGCAGCTCCTATTGTATGGGAATGCATATGTTGAGTAGACTAGCCTTTGCACCAATGTTAGCTTAACGGGACACCAGAGGAAGGTAGAAATCAAAAACAGATATTCAAACTTGGCTGCCTACTGTGCATTATGTAGATGTTTTCACTGTACAAAAGGCTACTGTGGTAGGTAATCACAAAGACAAAAGAATTAAAAATTAGTGTTCTGTGTCAGTCAACCTTCTGTGACCTCCGGTGTTCATAGAAATCCATATTTTCTGTATGTGCCAAGCCATAGGTAGGCTTTACGTAACTCAGTCATGCTTGCTAAGTTAAGAATCAACAAGAAAACTCACAAGAACTTTATATGAGTGACATGCAAAGGGTGGCACCTAATGTAACCAAATGCATTTACTGATGGTAGATTACAGCCGGTACCTAATCTGCTATTTACAGGGTGACTTGTGGTGAGTAGAAGCCTTACGCAGGTCTCTACTTTCTGAGTGTGTCTTTTGGCTCTTCATGCACCATGTGTATTGTATTGTTACAGCTGCATGTGTGTAGCTGGGTACAGTTTAGTTAACACCTGGTCTGCTTCCTTCCTTCTCCTCGTCATTCATGCGGTATCTTTGTCGTAACAAAATACAGCTATCTGTGCTACATATGTTTCCAGTGTGTTTGCTTTATGGCAAATCTTGTATTCGCGCTTATTGCAATCAGTGAAATTGTTGGTGTCTTAAAAACATAGCCTTAAAAACATGCTTATGTCAACGTAAATAAAATGTTTAGCTTAAATATTGCTGTATGTTTTCTCTAATATTGTCAGTTATTAAGTTTTTATGCACTGTTGCAGATTGTATGAAAGAATAAAATTGATGCACAACTTTTTAATATGGTGTTTTTCAGATCAATTTTCAACTCAAGCTAAGAAACATGCATGAGTTGTGTGGGAAAAGTGCCAACAAGAGTACCGTACGGTAAGACAGCTGTTTTTACTGTTAAATTGGATTATCGATTGCCAACCAGTTGCTGTCTGCAATTTGTAATGCATAGATTATGTAATCTAAGTTGGAATATTGTTCTTATTGCACTTCATTATCTGGTTCTCCTTTTTTGCACCAGTGTAGCCCTTCATTATATTTATGTGTACTTTATTTGCATAGGAGGTTAAATTAAGTTCTAAATAAAAATATGCATGTGAGAACAGTGAAATAGGTTTAGCTTAAGAACCTATTGACATATTATAACTTAATGACTTGTGTTGGGGTGAATTGAACTTTTTCAGGAGTGACATACTATTTTGGGGTGTGATTATGGCTAAGAGTGACATTGCATGTCATACACATGCAGCTGCAAGGTGCATATTGGGTGTTTCTTTAAAACTGTTTTGGTTGGTTGGCCATTGATTCCAGTTTAATAGTAAAGAGAACTGTCTTGTGTACACGGTGATTCTCTGATGACTGATACATTTGACACTTTCAGAAGACAATAACAAAGTGTTGAAATATTCAGTTTTTGTTGCTAACCTGCCACATGCTTCTTAGCAGATTAGCTATGGATTCATTATTATTCTATGTTGTTTTTTCACAATAGTAACTTTGCTCTGCCAGCAAAAGTTTCGGACTCATTTTGAAAAGCGGCTCGACACTGCCAGCCAAGATTCGAATGACTTAAATGGATTAGTTAGTTTACTCTATTTGCAAGAGTCCTGCACCATGCGTAACGCGACACACACTAATGGAGTCGTCAGACTCGTCAAGAATAGTTACCTGACTCCTTCAGCAGTGGTCATGTGACCCTTTATCTTGACTCGTCTGACTCATCTAGTATAGTTAACAGACTCCCTCAGCAGTAGTCATGTCACCCTTTATCTTCAGTCGTCTGACTCATCTAGAAGAGTTAACAGACTCCCTCAGCGGTAGTCTTGCAACCCTCTTGAAATGGTCCAGGAGACTACTAGAAAAGAGTGTGCATGACTATTGCGTGAGGAGTTAAGTAACCACCTTGTATGCATCACAGATAGTCTTTGGACTCTCTGGCAAAAGAGAGTTCGGGTGTCTCCCCCAAAGTGTGTCATATATGTGGCGAACCCAGACTCCGCGAAAAGAGTAAGGGATACTCTTTTTTTCTTAGTGTGTATATGCCAGGTTGAAGCAAGGGAAAGAGGAAAAACATAACAAGGGTAAACTCGTGCCAACAACGCAAGCGCAAAGCAGCCAACCAAGCGCAAGACGCAAACAATTATTTTTATTTCCGATCTGAAACCCCGATAGCCGCATCGAGAAGATCAAATTCAGCATCAAAGAGAGCAAGGGAAGGGGTGCTGAAGCACTTGCTACCGAACTTCCTAACGTAGTAGCAGGGTCCTTCAATACTTTCTTCTGGTCCTGAAACTCCCGCCGAAGTTTCATATAGGGACAAAAGCTGCCACCAGAGAGGCGCCACCGTGAGTAGAAGGGCACCGATCTGCCGCGCTTGGAAGGGCAGTCGCGCGTTCGCGTGAATGTTTGCCATGAAAACACCTCGCCCACATTTTTATTTCACTGTGTCCGCTAACTGAACATAGCAGTGCTTACTCTTCACCAAATACGATAGCATGCAAGTTGTTTATTACTTCAAATCATTGATTGTTAGCAATCGTTCACCCAAGGCTGCCCGTCAAGTGTTGCAATTTCGCTTGTGCTCGTACCTATACCTACTTTTCTTGATTCCTGTGTAGGTGATTAAAATCATGCTTAAATTATACAGTGCGCCATGACTAAGCCTAGCTGACCCACAGATTAACGTTGCTTGCGCAAGAAGTTATGGTGCGCCCTTCTGCGCGCTGGCGGTCTGCAGCGCTGATTCTCCTGTTAATTGCCTGTTTATTCTGGGGCATCGCGAAGCTGCCAATGGTAATTTCGCGCGCAGAACAGGTACGTCTGAATAAAGTCATCTTGGCACTAATTGCAGCAGCAGCGGTGAACTGCGCATGCTAGGTATAGGCAATATGTGCGGTTTCTATGCGAAAGTTCTTGCATTTACGCGTACAAATTTAAACATGATCCGTTCAAACCTGCGCGAGTGTATTTTTTTCATCCATTCACATTTAATGTCGCAGTGACCATCACTTCAAGGTTGGCGTTTCACTTACACCACTGAAAACACCCCCCGAGTCTTTTTATAAAAATACAAGCCCAGATTGAAACCAGCTCGGAGATTCCATCGTCATTAGGTCATTCAAGACTACATTTACCGATCAAACTGAATAAGTATATTATTTTTGCATGTTTCTCTTGTTTGTCTTTATACTCAGTTTTCTTAATCCAATTAGAGCCTAATTTTTTGTATTATTTTTTTCGCCTAACAGAAAACAAGTTTGCGCAGGTCTTTGTGGATAGCATTTTGACTTGTGCTACCACGCTACCCCTTGCAGGACAGTGTCTACTTAGTAAAAGGGCCGAATGGAAGGCATGGTATACGATTATTAGGGAGTAATTACTAGCAAGCGTCAAGAATGCAAAAGTGCCGCAAGCACTAGTACACATATGGTTGCAATTAAGATTGCGTTCGATAGACTGGCAGAAACGTTGGTGCATAGAGGGAATGAGACAAAACACCAGGAAAAATAATTTGTCACTGCTTTCATCTCTCCTGTGGCTGGACAGGATGAACGAGCACCAGCACGAAATAGTATTTTCCTTTCGCGTGTAAGAAAATGCAAACGGCACTTAATAACAAAAAGTGCACAACTTCAGCCGTAGTGCGTACAAAATGTGTTGCGCAGCCAACACTGGCCGAGGAAGCACGGTCGTCCAGCAGGATGTCTTAATTCAACAATGTTCATGTAGACATTGGCACAGGCTATATGTATTGTCCACGGTGCACACTTCTAGGTGCTCGTCCACAATTTGCAGAAGGCAAAGCAGCTGGTCTGATGACACTTCCAAAAATCCCCTAGTCTTTATTTCGGTCAGTTCACTTGGCTTTCGGGAGGTGCTCCTCAGTGTTTGGAGGCAGTCCTTGCAGCTTTATTTTAGCAAAATTTCTTGCAATCTAGCCCCCAAGGTAGTCCAAAATGCAGTCCTTCGTTGACTTCCGGACGATTGATATCTTGCATGCACTCAGCCGGCTCCAGTAGTATATCGTCCAAAAGAACTGCCAGGGTATCAATCTGAAACACAAACATCTTGCTCTATCACTCATTGAATGACATGAGTGTGAAATTTTAAGCACCAGAAAGCATAATAGATCTTCACTGCATTTAAAACGAGACGTGTATGCCCATTAGCATCAAATGGTTAGACAATCATTATCACATTTTTATACAGTGCACAGCTAATCTGCAAGTTCTTTTGTTGTGTGTTATTAAAAGGTTTACCTGGTTAGCACTGGGTTCTTTATGCTGAAAGAGATCTTGCATTTTTAAGAGTGGGCGTAGCGCATCTTCATTTTAGTCAGCGCTATCACTTTTTCGTTTGGATCATTAAGCAAAAAGTAAGCACGTTCATTGCAAATTCCGCGCTTCAAGTAAACCTCTAAAACACAGACACTGTCGCGATTTATACAAAAAAACCATCAGGAATGGGGGCTTACCGCACTGGATTCGTGGACTTCATATTTGACTTCATGATGCACTGATCTATAATGAGCATCTTGCGGCCCGATAGCTTCTGAATGGTTTCCTGCATGCCCCGTTTTTCATTTGCCTGCGCCTCCGCTTTTGCAAGCTTCCGCTGACACGAATAAAGTTGTTGCTTCACACTGCGAAGTTGGTCCTTCACTCTTTGCAGCTATGAGGCAAAGCAAACGGCGTGCTCAGTTAGGCACTCTGCATCAGCACCGCCAAGGCGATTTACAGTTCGTACTTCATCTGCAAAGAGTGACCAAGAACGAATATCGTAATGAGAGTGATGCCAGTTTGCCTGCGTAGTGAGCAAGTAGCATACTCCAAAGGTGTGCACCAGACTTACCGTGAATTTCTTCTTCGGCTGCATCGGTGACGTCTGCAGTTGCGACGGCCGCAACTTCGGCTTCAGCGCAGTTTGAAGATACCACTCGCAGCCTTTTCGCAGGTGGGCGCCGTTTCGGTGCTTGCGAACGTTCTGTAGGCTTAGACAAGTACACAGATACGCCTTGTAAAATCCTCGGAATGGCGTCTTCTACCAGTTTGGGTCGATCGCGTGGCAGTGACACAACGTTTCCATTCACTGTGCACACGTCCGCACGAACAATGTCGCCGGCATCAAAATGTTTTTCGCACACGCGAAAGTACTTCGATTCAAGCGAGAACCCGGCAGTCTCTTGTCGCGGGATTGCTCACTTCCACCTGTCGCGTAGTTCCGGGTTGGCTGGTAAACAGAATGGGGAGACTTTTTCGTCGACGCCCTTGTATCCGGAGCAGCAGCCTGGCTCACAACAAATGTTAGGAATCACTGCTATGGGGAATTACGAAGTGTCGATGTCACTACATGGAGAGACGCGTTCAGGCGAAACAAAAATCAAACACGCACAACAGCACGCCGCGCCGACACTCCGCTTTCCGGCGGTAGCGGCCGCCTTCCCCTGTCGCCCTTCTAGCGACGCCAGCGCCGTGGCGTCGCAACTGCGGGCGCTATATGAAGCTCTCCCATAGCGTTACGCGGGAGTTTCATGACCAGGAGAAAAGTATTGAAGGACCCTGGTAGTAGCCTTCTAAACTGATGCGCGCGGTCGTGTCACTGCTCTTTCCTAGAATCTTTCTCTCATTTAACCGGGCCTCACAATCAGTACACATGCTAACGTGCGCAACCATATGTGCGTATTTGTCATCTCGTTTTTTAAGTTTTTGAGCGTGTTCCCCTAAACGGTCATTGACGCAGCGACCAGTTTCGCCGACGTAAACCTTCCCACATGACATGGGAATGCAATAACCACTCCAGTGGAATATTTGACAAACGGCGATTGGTGGTTCTTCGGGCATCCACGTTTACTGGTGTTGCAGATACGTGGGCACAACTGTCCCAGCTTATTTGGGGCAGAAAAACAAATTGGCACGCCGTGCCGACTTGCCACTTTTTTAAGATTGTGGGAAAGTTTATAGATGTAAGGGACCACCTCAGGTCTATGTGCCTTCCGGTGATCCTCCGCCGTTGTACTTCCCGTTCCACGCTTGAATTTTTGAAGGAGGGTTTCAGAAACGGCGGTCAAGACCGAGACGGGGAACCCTGCAGCCAAAAGACGGCTTACCTGATTATTAAAACTAGGCGTCATCTGATGTGGGCACGATTTTTGGAGAGCCGATTCCATACACGTCACCGCTATTCCTCTCTTAATTGCCTTGGAATGTGCCGAGTCATAGGGCAGCAGTTCCTTCTTAGCGCGTGGGTAGTATCCCAGCAAACGTATTCTTCACAGAACGTGATTTTAAGGTCTAAAAACTGTAAAATAGAAGAATCCGGTAGCTCATGGGTGAAACGCAACCCTCGTCCATGTTTGCTAAAAGAAGATAAAACTTCACCTACAATAGAGGAGTAGGTGGAGGAGGACTGCTTTTTCAAAAGCACTAAAAAATCGTCAACATACCTAAAGGTTTTCAAAACCGGCCCCCCATTAAACACCTGTTCTAGTGCATCGTCCACCTTGGCCAGAAAAATATCACAAAAATAGGGGCTACGCAAGACCCTATGCAGATGCCATCGCGCTGCAAAACGGTTGATCGTCAAATACAAAAAAGTAGAGTTCAGGTAAAACTGCAATAAAGACATAAAATTGTCAATGGACACACCGACGGTGTTCTGGAAGGATACGTCACCGTTTCCATCGCCAGTGGCCACGGAGCATTGTTGAATAGACACATTATTAACCATTAACTTGGAACAGCAGAAACTGACATTGTTTTTAGACCAGTGTGCTTTTTTCAGTGCTTTTGCTGTTGCCGATTTAGCCGGCTTTACGAACTTATCTCAATAAGCTCGTCTAATACGGGTGTCATACAGTGCACTTTTCATTGCGATCAAGCCCAATCCGGATCAAATTTCTCACTAATGATTGGCTCTTTTGCGCAAGCTGCGCGAGGAAGCCAATTTCAGTAGCTATATTGATCTGAATCAGGCTTGCTAGGAAGTGCCCCTCTGGTATACTCGTTAGGGATTTTGCATTGCTAAAAGCAGCACAAGTTCCATCACAATTTATTGTTTCACATGCAATTTTGCAATCTCATACCACCCCATTTTTCAAGATTCTTACAATATATTCCCAATAGAATTTCATTTCATAACTCAATGGAACAATAGTAAAATTGTATAACGAGTCCAAATTCGTAAATCTCACCAAAGATTCAGGACCGATGGCAAGTACGAATTATACCAACAGAACCTAGAACTCATAAGTGGCAGTGACTGTCTTGTACACACCTTGTCAAAGCAAGCAGATCAGATTCCTTGTCGCGCTGCTCAGACTGCATTTTGCCACAGGCTCCCATGTGGTGCAGACATGCCTCCGTCTCACGAAATCGTGACATCCCTAAACAATAATAAATGTTCAGTTTATTGCAATCACTGCTGAAACTGCAAACTTGTGATTTACGAACACCGCGTTAAATTGTGAAAAGACCTCAGCCAGCTACATGGTTGTGCAAATATCTCATTCTGACATCACGGGGAGTTATTTAACCTGTCAAATGCACGAAGACATACAGAACACTCAACACAAGAAACACAGGTTGTCTTGACAATCCCCGCAGGGGCGTCTGCGTCAGCAGGCGTTTGGTGAGTTGCGCCACCACGTACCCGAGCACATGAGGGTTGGCCCCTCCCGCGTGTAGCCGTGCGCGGCTTAGCCGTGTCCGGGGAAAAGAGGATCCTGGAGGTTGAGCCGATGCCGGGTGTTTGGACCTTTACGGCCCCTCGGTGGAGGCAACACACCTCTTTGGCCTCCGCTTCGCGTAGACGGCACCCCCGGACTGACCCACCCAGGGGAAACCGGCTGGTCGCCTTTTCCTATCCCCCTCTCTGCCCTTTTTTCTTTCCTATCTCCTTTCTTTACTGTCCTGTCTCCTCTTCTCTTCAGTTACTTCCTCACTTTCATAGGCGGCTCGGGTTAACCTTGTGTAGGTGCCCTCTCTGGGTTTATATATAAGGTTATAGCGGCAATGTACGGCTGGCGCCTGCAGCCTTACACAATAAGTGCTGCACCGTCCCCTTGTTGGACTCCGTGGTGGGTGGCTGCCATTGCTGCCGAAGTACACTATACTCCTATGGGAACACCTGCTTTTCCACGGCTTCTTGATCGTCTCCCTCAGAAGAGGGGACGCACCGATGAGTTTTTGAATTTGTTCACCCGGCCTAAAGACATTTTCCCACGATATCAGGTAGTACATAGTGAAAGAACTGAAAGACTAGCGAGAACCATATCCCCATTTGTAGTTGCGAAAACCTTGACCAACACTCTAGGCCCTGGCTACAAAGTCACCAAAATGCCAAGTGGGGACCTTCTGCTTGAGCTACGTGATAAGGAGCAACACAACAGACTTAGCAAGCTTGTTACCTTTGGTGATGTCCCAGTTACTGTTTCACCGCATCGTTCCATGAACACAGTACGGGGGGTAGTATCCGAAGCAGACCTCATCGACCTATCTGAAACCGAATTGCTAGAAGGATGGAAGGAGCAGAACGTCACGAATGTGCAGCGCATTGTTATGAGGCGGGACAACAAAGACATTCCCACGAAACACCTCATACTCACCTTCGAATTGAGCACTTTACCACAAAGCATTGAAACAGGCTACACAAAGATATCAGTAAGACCATATATACCCAATCCTAGGCGATGCTACCAATGTCAAAGATTCGGCCATGGTTCACAGAACTGCCGTGGTCGACTCACCTGTGCTAAGTGTGGAGTACAAGGTGATGCCTCAGACAACTGCGAGGCCACAGCTCACTGCGTTAATTGTGATGGTGAGCATTCAGCGTACTCCCGGTCTTGTCCAAGTTGGAAAAAAGAAAAGGAAATTATAACACTGAAAGTCCGTGAAAACATATCGTTCAGGGAAGCACGCAAAAGGTGCTCACCATTCCACACGACCACTTACGCTGATGCGGCGCGTCAAGGGGCAGCGTCGCAGCGGCTACTGCCACCAGCCCAGCCCGCGCGCAGCGAGCTGTCGCTTGTGGCTCCTGCCCCCAGGGTGGAAGTAGCTAAGTCTACTCCACCTAACCAGCAAACAGGCCCGGTTACCCTAGGGTTGCCGGCAACACAACAGCCCTCGCTGGCAGCCTTCGCTACGCGAAGCGAACCCGCAGGCCCACCAGCAGCTCCCACGGTGGGTGCAGTCAAGGCTGCCTCACCCTCTCCGGCCATTGCTGGCTGTGGTAACACCCGGCGCAGCTCAGGCCCAAAGGCAGCCCCATCGACCTCCGGGCTGGTGGGCGCAAATGTCTCGTCCTTCGCGGCGAGACTTTCTCGCGAAACTTCTCGCTCGCAAGAGCGCGTGTCCGGCGCCTCTCAAGAGGCAATGGACACTACACCCATCCCGACGGCGCACCAAGCGCCTAAGGAGCGGCGAGGCTCCCTCGACCGCTTCAGAAAGGACAAATCCCGCGTTACAGGGCCTGGAAAGGGCTCTGTAATCTAAGGCAATACTTCCGTTTTTAGTACACACAGCACCAATTTAATTTCATTATGGATACACAAATTATACAATGGAACGTCAGAGGCCTTCTTAGGAACCTCGACGATATCCAAGAACTTCTTTACCAACACAATCCAAAAGTGCTGTGTGTACAGGAAACGCACTTAAAATCAACACATACAAACTTTCTCCGACACTATGTTACGTTTCGTAAAGACCGTGACGATGCTATCGCATCATCAGGCGGTGTTGCCATTATAATTCACAAAAGCATAGCATGTCAACATTTGCAGCTACAAACGCCCCTCGAAGCAGTGGCAGTTCGACTTGTTCTTCTGAACAAACTCATCACCATTTGCTCGCTTTACATTCCCCCACATTACCACTTACACAAACATGAATTTCAGTCCCTTATAGACGAATTGCCAGAACCTTATCTTGTTCTTGGCGATTTCAATGCGCACAGCAGTCTGTGGGGCGACTCTCGTATCGATGCGCGAGGTCGTCTTGTTGAAGAATTTCTTTTCTCGTCTGGTGCGTGCCTCCTGAATAAGAAAGAACCTACATTTTACTGTATTGCAAACGGAACCATTTCTTCTATTGACCTTAGCATAGCTTCCCCGTGTCTATTTCCTGAACTTGAATGGGAAGTTACCAAAAATCCTTACGGGAGCGATCACTTCCCCATATTACTGAGAACAACCACAGAAAATAAGTCTCCACCACAAGCCCCTCGATGGAAGGTTGATACAGCAGATTGGGAGAAATTTCGAACTCTTACTAGCAATATCTCCTGGGCTGACATGTCTTCGTTAGGAATTGATGCTGCTGTAGAGTATTTCACTGCCTTTATAATTGATGCCGCTTCTAAATGCATATGCGAAATAAGTGGTGTGGCATGCAAACGCCGTGTCCCATGGTGGAACGACGAATGTAGGAACGCTCGTAGGAAACAGAACAAAGCGTGGGGGTTGCTACGTGATTCACCTACTGCGGAGAATCTTATCAACTTTAAGAAGATAAAGTCACAAGGCAGGAAAACGCGCCGACAGGCCAGAAGAGAGAGTTGGCAGAAGTTTGTATCAGGTATACACTCGTATACAGATGAGGCCAAAGTATGGAACAGGGTTAACAAGGTGAGAGGACGACAAACATATTCACTCCCTTTGGTAAATACACAGGGCGACCGCTTGGAAGACCAAGCGAACCACCTGGGTGTAGATTTTGAACATGTGTCGAGTTCATCGCACTATTCTCCAGAATTCACAAAATACAAAGCAGCAATAGAAAAACAAAAACTAGACCGAAAGAGCACCGGGAACGAGCCATATAATTTACCTTTCTCTTTAGCAGAGCATCATGCATCACTCGCCTGTTGCAACCAATCTGCCCCAGGCTCTGACCGCATATTATATGAAATGTTGAAGAACCTACCCTCTGAAACGAAGAAAACCCTTGTCTGTCTGTATAACTCTATATGGACCTCCGGCGAGATCCCCTCTGCCTGGAAAGAGGCCATAGTGATCCCTATCCTGAAGCAGGGGAAGGATCCATCCTCTGTATCGAGTTATCGGCCCATAGCGCTAACAAGCTGTCTCTGCAAAGTCTTCGAAAAAATGATAAACCGTCGCCTATTACATTTCCTAGAATCAAACAGACTGCTTGATCCATACCAGTGTGGTTTTCGCGAGCGTCGATCCACCACTGACCACTTGATACGTATTGAGGCGCAGATACGCGAAGCTGTTCACAAAGAGTTCTTCTTGTCTGTAGTTTTAGACATAGAAAAGGCCTACGACACCACATGGCGGTTTGGCATACTGAGAGACCTCTCCCACTTTGGTATACGTGGTAATATGTTAAATGTGATTGAGAGTTATCTGCTGAATCGCACTATCCGTGTTCGAGTTGGCAATGTTTTATCACGACCTTTTGTGCAGGAAACTGGTGTACCCCAAGGAGGCGTGCTCAGTTGCACACTCTTTATCGTTAAAATGAACACGCTTCGTGCTTCTTTACCACCAGCTATCTTTTATTCCATCTACGTGGACGACGTACAGATAGGCTTCAAGTCCTGTAACCTCGCAGTGTGCGAGAGACAGGTACAGCAGGGGCTCAACAAAGTGTCTAAGTGGGCAGAGGAAAACGGGTTCAAAGTAAACCCCCACAAAAGTTCTTGTGTTCTTTTCACCAGGAAGAAAGGTCTTGTTGCAGATCCAACTATCGAAATGTATGGACAACAAATACCTGTGAACAAAGAACACAAATTTTTAGGCATCATACTTGACTCTAAGCTTACTTTCATTAACCACATAAAACATCTAAAGGCGAAATGCCTAAAAACAATGAACTTACTGAAAATTTTATCTCACACATCCTGGGGCACTGACAGGAAGTGTTTAATGAACCTTCACAAGAGCCTCATTCGGTCACGATTGGACTATGGTGCCGTAGTATATCACTCTGCCGCCCCGAGCGCGCTAAAAATGCTAGACCCCGTCCACCATCTAGGTATCCGCCTGGCCACTGGCGCATTCAGAACAAGCCCCGTCGAAAGTCTATACGTAGAATCGAATGAGTGGTCACTCCACCTCCAGAGAACATACATCAGCTTCACCTATTTTCTCAAAGTGCACTCCGATCGGAAACATCCTTGTTTTACAACCCTTAATGATTTGAAGTGTTCAACGCTTTTCTATAATCGACCCTCTATGAGGCGGCCTTTCTCACTGCGTGTAAGAGAACTTAGCAATGAGATGGATGTCCCACTTCTAGAACATCGCCTAATACCTCCAGCTAAGCTGTCACCACCCTGGGAGTGGCAGGTGATAGAATGTGATCAATCCTTTGTAGAGGTCACAAAGCATGCTCCCGACCTCGAAATTGCAATGCATTTTCGCGAACTTCAATCGAAGTACTCGTGCTCAGAATTCTATACCGACGCATCCAAGTCCCATGCTGGCGTATCTTACGCCGCGGTTGGCCCCTCTTTTTCAAAATCCGACGTATTAAACCCCCTAACAAGCATTTTCACCGCAGAAGCCTATGCAGTACTGTCTGCGGTGAAGCATATAGAGAAATTGAAACTACAAAAGGCAATAATATTCACAGATTCGTTGAGTCTTGTAAAAGCGCTAACATCTTTACAAAAGCATAAGAATCCTGTTTTTATTGAGCTTTACTCACTCTTGTGTAACATTTACCTATCTCATAGACATGTAATAATATGCTGGGTGCCTGGCCATAGAGGCATCGAGGGCAATGTGCTAGCAGACCAGTTGGCCACATCAACTACATCGCAAGGTATTAATCCTGCCGCTGCTATTTCCTCCACAGATCTGAAGCCTTTTTTGCGAAGGAAACTGCGAGGCCACTGGCAGCGTCTGTGGGACGCTGAAACAACTAATAAGCTCCACTTGATTAAGCCACAGTTAGGTTTCTGGCACTGTACAACTAAAACACGACGAACTGATGTCCTATTCTGTCGTCTCAGAATAGGACACACATATGGTACTCACAATTTTCTATTGAATGGAAATGATCCTCCAACATGTGGTAGATGTGGCGACAGGCTCACCGTCCTCCACGTCCTCTTGGAGTGTCGGGAAGCCGAAAGAGAAAGAAAGAAACATTTTCCTCTCGCATATCGCTATTGTGTCCCTCTGCATCCCGCTATGTTTCTCGGTAAAGAACCACTTTTTAGCACCAACGCAGTCCTTGCTTTCTTGAAAGATGTTGTGCTACATGTTATTAGCCCAATAAGTTCGTAGTGCATCCTCTCTCTAGAGGATGTTGCTGCGATAGTTTTTTAACTGCACATGCCTCCAGGCCCTTGTGTTTCAAGGGCTCTGTTTAGGCACTTGTGCTTATGGCCAATTCTTGTATCTTTAATTTTTTGTAACTCGTTTCATTCTTTCGCAATGCATTGTTCATGTCCATAGTACACATAATCACTCATAGCCATAATCTTATTACTTATAGATTTTACGCACTTTACAGCGACTGATTTTAGGCCTCTTTACAGCCATGCCACATCTAATGTTCATATAATTCCCTATTCATCTACCACTAACAAGCCATTACCATCGTCTTGCGCGAACTAATACTGTCATGGCGCTCTTTGGCCATACCTGGCCCTTGCGCCACTAAACTCAACAATCATCATCATGTCTTGACAATCTATAAGCAGAAAAATTTGCATACAAGCTAAAATGTGCTCATGAGTCAGACAGAGCAATCCGGTGCCGTCTCGCGCAGATGTTAGCTGTGAAGACAATACGTCAACGTACTTCTAGAAATATATATATACCATTTCTTGCTCAGAAATTACGTACAGAAGCAGTGACATTCGCGGCATCAGTTTTGTGCCCGTTCAGACTAAACGATACTCGGCGCTAGTGTATTTCATAACAGAAAGCAAAGTAACAATGGATGAAGCTTTTGGCAACATCCTATACTTGTTTGAGGGTAATTTTCATAAAACGTTTCGCTAAATGTGTACTACCGCATTAATAACAAACATTAGGAAAGCACTTTTATAATTTTTGTCGCTGTACTAATCATCTTGTGCTCCGCCTAACAAGGCACCCTACACGAACTATATAAATGCGCCAAGCGCCGGACTTACCTTTCGAGACATACTCGGCAAACGCTCCTTCGTGCCAGGTCCGGCGGCATCGACTGCACTAACTGTCCTTCCGGCATAAACACTGTTAAATTGCGGATGAACGTAATAGTACAATTTCCAACACATTCTTCCGTGCACTGTGAACCGCTGCGAGATCGGCGAGAGTACCAGAGGCTGCCAATGAGCCGGGAACAAAGAGCGCGAATGGACAGAACTACGATGACCAACAACGCCGCACCGCACGAAAGATACAGCTAGCTAGCAGCGTTACACAGGCCCAGGGGCTTAACGATCGCTGATGCGCACGAAAAAGAGCACATTTTCTCTCGGCAAAGCTTAAATATGATTAAACTGCCACATCGACCGTGGCGTCGCCTCAGGCAACGTTCGTCTCTGGCTCCTCGGCACGGTGCTCCACGGTATAGTGCCTAGAATAAGTATATTCTAGGCAATATATCCACGGTAATCGTGATCGTATGGATGGTGGCGGCTGGTATTCACATGTTATGCGAGTGATTCGGCGTGTTTCCACAACGTTTCTTTCAACATCGAGGACAGCAACCGGCGAATCAGCCGTATCAACCGGTCAGGGCCGTTAAATCGCAGCATATCGTGGTTTGGTTTGTGAATGTTTGTGAATTCAACAAGGTGTCCGTGTTTTAATGCGGCGTTATCGACGACGCATTTGGTGTCGAGTGGCGTCGTCGACGCACTTTGTTCTGGCTTGTGTGCCGTTTTGCGGATGTGTATAGTTCATGAAGAGTGCCGTCTGTGCATCGGACGCTGCTGCCACGCCGGCTAGATTTGCGTTCTAGCCAACGCGCGAGAACGTCCGCACTGTTTGTCGCGAGTGCTTTCGGACACTGCTTGTGTTGTGTGTTTGTGTGCGTGCGTTTGTGCGCGTGCGTGCGCGCGTCTGATATGCGTCGTTATTGTGTCAGCGATTTGCAAAAATGTTTTTTCATTTGTTTCCGGCGTGCGCGAACGCCAGGATATGCTGCATGTTCGTCATTTAACGACCCTGCTTGAATGTAGGGACATTGACATTTTGATCGTTTCGAGGTCAGCTTTTAACGCATCGCAAAGCGTTGCCTTGCTCAGATCCATCACTGCACGAACTACTTAGTTATTTCTCCGTTAATTTCAAATTCAGTTTTGTGTAGTATATACACAGATAATGCTCGGTTGCCACGGTAAACTCGTATTTGCCGCTGTTGAGTGGCAAATACGAGGTTTTTTTACTACGTCGAGCTCTCTCAGCATACAGTGCACAAGTTGTGAAAGACTTAGTACAAATTATTTTTCAAGCAGCAATTGGGCAAAATGTGCTGATCGCATGACAGCATTAGTGATTGATGGTTATGTAATTTAGTTATTTTTTTCTGTCAAAGTACGATGATTTTGGCTGCTATTTTGGCTATTTATTCACCAATTTACACTGAGTGTGTGGTTCTTTTTATTTTTTACATGTGGGCATGCATGGCCAGTTTATGCCAGCCTGCTACAGTTTGGCATAAACAGGCACTATCAAAATATGGGCAATAAAAAGTGACTAGCAGATTTGATATTCTTGTGGGGGCTGTGACATAATTACTACCGCAAACAAGACTAACGGAAATAAGGTGGGATAGGACAGAGTGCTCTGTCCTGTCCCACTAACCCAACTTTCTTCGTGAATTACTCGTCTTGTGGGGGGGGGGGGGGGGGGCACACTTAGCTGTTTGGAAAATGTGCAGCTTGAAATTTCTGCCTTGCTACTTCTGACTGACAGCTCTGACGCAAGCAATATGATTAGGGTGTGACAAAGCGTGTGCATCTTCTGTTACTGATCAAACTGCATGCGATAAAATCATTTGCCTACTCGTCCTTGTTGGATGTGTTTGCAATGAGCTATAATCGTATTGCCAGCTTCTTTTATTCTGCATAAAAACAAACCTATAGCATTTTTTCCCGAAACTGTGAAGGTAGTCAACCCTATATTGCATTAAAAGCTTCGGGTGATCCACTCTGAACAAGGGATGTACTCTCGGACAACAGCTTTTGGCTATATCACTCAGTGCGCGCTTACTGGCTGGTTGAGCAATGCGTCACACGAAGGAAGTAGTATTGCCGTAAGGGATTATCCGAGAATATGTCCCCAAGTGAAAATCATTGCATCATTAGGACTGACATGAGCTTTGATGGGGATGTGTGTGTCCATTATATGAAATTGCAGAAATTCAACACTGGAGCTCTTATTCACTCTGCAGTTTATGCTGCTATATGTGGCACAATGGTTCGACGTCGTCATACAGCACATTATGTCCTTGCATGTGCTACAAACGATTCATCATAAAATCTTGCTGTCATTCACGAGCTTTTGTATACACTACGACTCAGGTGCATGCACTTTGTATGCAATTCGTAGTCATCGGCAAAGATCTCGTTGCTCATGACTACAGTGCGTACACATCACACGCTATCTCGCACACCTCGTGCATAATCTCGTTAGGTTGGCGCAGCACATCGCACACATCTCGCACATGCGTACATCTCGCACATGCATTCGCATAGCACGTCGCATAGATCTCGTACACTTCGTGAAGTCTACGCAGCCCAGGCGTACAGATCTCGCACATTTTCTACGATATCTCGTTGAATGTGCGTAGCACATCGCACACTTCTCGTCAAATCTGTGCGATATGCATACATTTCGCACATTTCTCGCACAATTCGCGTACAAATTTTTTCAATAGGGATATCAGGGGAAGTTTACATATGGAGGTGTGTGTGGATCCGCATCGGATCCCCAGGTCCTCCAGTATGTGCCTTCCTACTTGAGTTTTGGATAGCCTCTCCAGTTGGGCTAGCATGTGTGCCTCGACCAGCTCCTCTAGAGTATTGTGAATTCCCAATTCAAGGAGCTTCTCATTAGCCGTGTATCTAGGGAGGTGAAGGGCTGATTTGTAAGATTGTCTAATTAGGCAATCGGTTTTCTTCTTTTCAGCCGGGTAGAGGTGCAGGTAAGGAAGGGAATATACTATGTGGCTCAGGACGAAGGCTTGGACAAGTTGCCTGAGATCCGCTTCCTTCGTGCCTTTATGCTTGTTTGCTACTCGCCTAATTAGCCTGTTTGTTTGGCTAACGCATCTTATGATTTTGCTCAGGGTGAATGCGTTCATCCCCAGAGTTCGGAGGGTCTGCACCTCTTGTACGTACCTGCCATCTACCATCACCTTGATGTCCGGGTGAGGTGTCTTTGCTCGTGGTTGAGCCCTTATAATCAGAAGTTCTGACTTTTGGGCGGAGCATAACAGGCCTATTTGATTCGCATGATATGACACTCGATCTGCTCCTGCTTGTAGTGTTTCCTCTATCTCACTATCACTTGCGGTATTAGCCCAGAGGGTGATATCGTCAGCGTATAGTGAGTGTCTCAGACCAGGGATTGTGCTAAGTGCAGTAGCTAGCGGTATAAGAGCGATAGTAAATAGGAAAGGGGATAATACTGATCCCTGTGGAGTTCTTTGCTGCCAAGTTGCAATATGGAAGATGCGACGGAGCCTAGCTGGAGTTCGACAGTCCTGTCGGAGAGGAAGGCTTTGATATAGTTATATGTTTTGTGTCCGACATTGAGTTTCTCCAATGCAAGCATGATTGCATCATGCTTAATGTTGTCAAAGGCTTTTGTTAGATCCAGGGCTAAGACAGCTCTAGTTCTTCTCCTGTGAATAGGGTGTAAGACCTCTTCCGAGAGTCTTAGCCTGATGTCTTGTGTTGATAGATTTCCTCTAAAGCCTATCATGGTGTGCGGAAAGTAATTATGGTCATCCATGTGGCTCTGTAGCCTGTTTAGAATTACGTGCTCGAGCACTTTGCCTAAGCAGGGGGTGAGAGATATGGGCCTGAGGTTCTGCAAGTCAAGCTTCTTTCCCGGTTTCGGGATGAAGACTATCTTTGCATGCCTCCAGGATGAGGGGAGTTCCCCTCTTTCCCAACATTCGTTGAAATATTTAGTAATTGCTTCGATCAAGGCATCATCTAAGTTTCTTAGTGATTTGTTTGTAACCCCGTCCGCGCCTGGAGCCGAGGAGGTCCGAAGTCTTCGAAGCGCTGCTCGCACTTCAGACTCTTGGATTTCCTCATCCAGTTTGTGGTTCGTGGCTCCCAAGCAGCTCGGCAGAGAGACTTTGATGTGTCTAGGTGTCTCTGTCTGAGTTCTTCGACGAGTTCTTTATCTGTGAGCGCATTGTTATGCACTAGTCTAATTATGTTTTTACTGTGCGCTATTTTGCTGGTCGCCGGATCTAGCAGGTGTCTGAGGAGGTGCCAAGTAACCTTGAGTCCAAGTTTGCCACTCATTTGGTCACAGACTTGGCCCCACTGTTGCCTGGCAAGCTGTTGTGCATAATCTTCTATCTCTTTGGATAGCTTTACAATTTTAATGCGCAGTGGTCGATTGAGTTTCTGCGTTTGCCACCTTCTCTGCAGGCTGTCGTATGCTTCCCACATATGTAGCAGCCGACTGTCCACAGTTTTTGGTGCCTCTGAGGATGGGATTGATTTCGTTAATGTTTTAACATCATGGATGAGGTCTGTGACCCATTCATCTAGGTTACTTATCTCATTCCCTGCGGTTTGATCTCTGAGTTGTCTGAATTTGTCCCAGTCCGTAATTTGGACCGGTTTCCGGCCTCTACCACTGAGGTTCTTGGCAGTTATAGTTGTTGCCACTATGTAGTGGTATACCTAGGTTAGTCACAGTGTTTTGCCATGTCACTTGTCCTGTATACTGTTTTGTCCTGTATAATGTCACTTGTCCTGTCTTCTTTTATCTTCTATTCACTTCTGATTTTCGTAGGTGGCAAGGGTTAACCTTGTGTGGCTAACCTGTCTTGGTTATGTCACATCAGGTTATAGTCATGGTGTACAGCTGGCGAGGGTAGGACTTGCTCGCAAGTTCCTGTCCCGTCCCCTCGTTGGGCTCTATGGTGGGTGGCTGGCACCGTGGCCGAAGAACACAACTTTATATGGCTCCTCCTTTCCTCCAAAATGATCGCCCCTCTAACAAAAGAGGGCGGAACGAAGCAGGTGAATTTTACCAGAAAAGGAAAGTGAACTTCCCAAAATATCATGTAGTGCATAGTAACGCAGAAGAAAAGCCAGCAAGGATCTTGTCACCATTCACAGTATCCAAGTCCTTGACAGAATCCCTAGACCCTGGCTACAAGCTCTCCAAAATGTCCAGTGGCGATTTGCTGCTTGAACTCCGAGACAATGTCCAATACTCAAAGCTGTCAAACATTGTGTCCATTGGGGACATTCCTGTCTCCGTCACATCCCACCGATCCCTCAACACTGCCCGCATTGTAATATCAGAAATCGACTTCGTGCGCCTAACAGAAAAAGAAATGCTCGAAGGGCTCACGACCAAGATGTCATAAACATTCACCGAATCAAAATCCGGAAGGGCAATAAGGAAATAGACACAAAACACCTTATCCTCACGTTCGACAGGAACACACTCCCTGAATTAATAGAAGTCGGCTACTTGAAAATAGATGTAAGACCCTACATCCCCAACCCCCACAGATGCTTCAATTGTCAGAGGTTCGGCCATGGCTCACAGAGTTGCCGCGGCCGCAAAACTTGCGCAAAATGCGCTTCGAAGGAACACGTTTCCGAAAACTGTGACGCTGCACCACGTTGTGTAAACTGTGAAGGAGAACATGCCGCATACTCCAGGGCGTGTCCGTCCTGGAAAAAAGAAAAAGAGATAATTGCATTGAATACCAAAGAGAATATTTCATTAAAGAGGCAAGAAGGCGTATTGCGTTAAGAAACACATTCTCCTTCGCTGATGCGGTACGACGGGGCGTAGCACCGCACGAGCTTTCGGCAGCTGCCCAGGCCACGGTCACCGGGCCTCCGGCAGAGCCACCCATGCCCCACGCAGAGACAGTGCAAGCTGCCCTGCCAACTGCCAAACTGGACCCTGTGGCCCCTCAGTCAGCAACCCACAAGGTTCCTCCCCAACGGGAGAGGCCTGTAACACGCACACCCGCGGTTTCGCGGAGCTCCAGCGCCTCTGGGGAGGCAATGGAGACCACTACCATTTCACCCCTATTACCGCGGAGGCACAACTCTCTCTAAAAAAAGAAAAAGGAAAAAAACCCCAATAACTGGTCCTCAAAAACAAGGAACATAATTGTTTCTAGCAACATCTTCACAAAATAATTCAACATGGCGTTCCTGATACACTGGAACTGCCGTGGACTTATCAAAAACTAGTGACATAACAGATATCCTAAACTCATTTTATCCTGTGGCTTTATGCTTACAAGAGACTAACTTAGGACCACAACACAAGAACCTTTTAAAAAAATACAAAGTATTTCGTTGTGACATACAGCAAGCGAGTAGGCCCTCTGGAGGTGTCGCAATTATGGTACGAAATGGTGTTGCTACTCATGAAATCGGGCTTCAAACCAATTATGAAGCAGTAGCAGTGGCCGTTCTTGATTTTAACACAATTACAATATGCACTGTATATCTCGAACCACATCTAAATGTTACACTTCATGATTTAGAAGCACTTTCTAAACAGTTACCAGAGCCATATTTGGTTGCGGGGGATTTTAATGCGCACTCCTCCTTTTGGGGTAGTGACCAAACAGACACTAGAGGTCGTATCATAGAAGATATCCTATCTAATAATGTCTGTCTGCTCAATACAGGAAAACATACACATTGCCCTCCGAGCTCAGGAAAAATGAGCTGCTTAGATTTATCTTTTACCTCTCCATCAGTTTTTAATGATTTTAATTGGGATGTACTTGACCACCCCTACGGTAGCGATCACCTTCCTGTAAAAATTAGCTTATCATCCTCACCACAGATCATCCCAAGCAAACCACGCCATTGGACGCTGCACTTAGCCAACTGGACATTGTTACGAGAACAGGCCAGCCTGGATAAAGTTTTTTCGTGTCATCTCAATGTCGACGACCTAAACAAATTGTCTACTACCTGTATCATTACTGCTGCGCAGCTGGCTATTTCTCACTCCTCAGGAGTGGTACAACATAATCACAAAGCCAAGACAAAGCCATACACAAGAATGCAGGCAAGCCAAAAAGAACCAAAACAAAGCTTGGGGGATCATCCGCAGATACCCAAACCGGAAAATCTTGTAAACTTCAAAAAGGCGAAAGCCAATGCGCGCCCCATCCGTCGCGATGCTGATAAAACTTCCTGGAAAAACTACGTATTATCCATCAACAGTTCAATCACATCCAAAAATATGTGGGAACAAGTTCATAAACTAAATCGCAGCTTTTCCCCCTTCGCAATCCCATTTCTAACCGCTCCCGCCACACAAACAAGCATAGGCGAACAGGCAGACATACTAGGGCAACATTTCTATGAAGTTTCGAGTTCTTCACACTATACAGACTCGTTTTTGAAGTACAAACATACAGCAGAAAAACAACCGCTTCCTACAAGTGGCAGTACAAACGAGTCTTATGATACACTAATTACGCTTCAGGAAACCCAAAAAGTACTGTCCGCTGGTAAAGAGACAGCACCCAGCCCTGGAGAAATACATTTATGAAATGCTGGCTCACCTCTTAGAAGCTGCCGTAGAAGCACTTCTGCAATTCTTTAACAAAATATGGGTATCAGGCAAAATACCGGAAGCTTGGAAAAAAGCCGTGATTGTACCGTTTCTGAAACCGGCAAAACCACCAACCATCCCTGGCAGTTATAGGCCCATAGCTCTTACAAGTTGTCTCGCAAAATCATTTGAATGTATTCTGAATCTTAGGCTGATGTTTATTCTCGACTCACGTGAACTCCTTGACATCCACCACTGTGGATTTAAAGAAGCATGTTCAACAACTGACCATCTCGTCCTCCTAGAAAATACAGTTCGAGAAGCATTCGTACACAAACAACACTGTCTGGCAGTCTTCTTTGATATGGAGAAGGCTTACGATACCACCTGGAGGTTTGGGATTCTCCGCGACCTAGCACACTTTGATATCCGCAGTAGGATGCTAAACTGCCTGAAAAATTTCCTGTTCGACCGTTCATTTCCCGTACGCTTGGGTACAACTCTCTCAAAGAACTTTGTCTAGGAGAATGGAGTGCTGCACGGTTGTATTTTAAGTACGACCCTCTTTATAGTAAAAATGAATTCCATAGCAAAAATCATCCCAAGGTCCATTATGTATTCCGTATATGTCGATGACCTTCAAATAGCATGCACATCCTCCAGTTTGCTAGCGTGTGAGAGACAGATACAACTTACATTCAAGAAACTCACGATCTGGTCAGACAGAAATGGATTTAAGTTTTCTCCCCAAAAAACAGTCGATGTTCTTTTCTCACTCAAAGGAGGCCTACAGGTTGACCCCACCCTGCACCTAAATGAAACCATACTTCCAGTAAAGAAAGAACAAAAATTTTTAGACGTAACTTTTGACAAAAAGCTCACATTCCTTCCACACATAAAGAACCTCAAAAAGAAAGCTTCCCATTCGCTGAATGTACTCAAAGTACTGCCACGAAAACACTGGGGTCTGACAGAACATGCCTTCTGCACATTTATCGCTCTTTGGTACGTTCCTCCTTAGATTATGGCTGTATAGTGTACGGTTCAGCAAGACCGTCATACTTAAAGAAATTAAATCCGGTACATAACTCAGGCTTGCGTCTTTCATGCGGAGCATACAGAACATCTCCTATAGCCAGCCTTTTTGTAGAAACAAATGAACCCTCTCTAGAAAGCAGAAGAGCCACTCTCACCTGTGCATATATTCTGAAGGTACGATCTCTACCAAAACATATTTGCTATCCACTTGTAACAAAATGTCCTTCCAGACGAATATTCAACAGCAAACCACAAACTACTAGACCACTGCTCTTGTGATTTGACGAGATCTGTCTGAATCTTGGCACAGCCGACACATTACCTGGCATTGCCCACAGACATGATTCACTACCCCCGTGGTTTAACTTCACCGCACCTTGCGATCTCACCCTAACACAATTCCGTAAAGCACAGACTCCACCCTAACACATTATTCAGGAATTCCTTGCAATAGAGGAAAAATACAGCAGTTTCACAAGCTTTTATACTGATGGTTCGAAAACGATTGGCCATGTTGGAAGTGCAGTAGTCCAAGGGAACTGGGAAGAAACCGTTAGACTTCCGCAGTGTACATCTATCTTCACTGCTGAATGTTACGCCATTTTGTCATATGTAAGAGGCCGCCTGCGGCGCGAAAAAGAAGAAGAGCACGTGAAGCACGGTGTTCGGAACAGCACGAGCTCTCGAGGCGCGTGAGCCGAGGCGTGATCGGGGGATGAACGGCGCTGTCGGGGGATTATCGACGTGGATCCGGGCCAGGAAGGTCGCATCGCCAGCTCCGCTCTGGCGACGGGATACTTGAGGGTCTGGCTGAGTCCGTGGCGTTGGCCGTCCAAGGTGTGGCCGTCGACCTCGGCAAGTTCTAGCGAGGCTCCTGGACTGGCTGCAGCCTCTCACGGCAGGACCGGGCACCCCAGAGAGGATCCCCCTTCTGCGGCAGACCGGCACGTTCGATTCTCCGCGGGACGCCACGTCGGCACTCATGAAGAAGTTGCAACGCATCCCGACGCTAGGCCTATCCAGGTGGGCCTAAGCAACGCCGAGCGCCGTCACTGAAGAATTACTGACGCCGTCACTGAAGACTTACTGACGAAGTACCGACGACACCGACGAAGTACCGACGAGCTGACCACCGATAAAAGAGACGACGCGACGACGGCAAGGCGACATCAACGAGAACACCAACTGCTTGGGAAAAAGAGCCGACAAGCCGGAAGGCACGTGCAACGACGGGTGCAGCAAGGTGACTCTTTATGGCGTTTCAGGCGTGCGTCTCAGCGATAGGACAGGGTTGCCTGACTTTGAAGGATTAGACGCCACATACAAGCGTAGGCGCAAATTAGAACTTCTTTTGTACCTTAGGCTTTAGTTTGTATCTTTATTAGTATTGATTCCGCAATGTGTTTTAGTGTGCTTGATTTTTAGTTTTGGTTTGGAGGTTGTGTGTTATTAAAATCCGTTTGCTGTGTTGCCATCCGTCTTCCTTCACCATCTCTTTTACCACTCGCACGCCCCCGAGATCGGTGAAAAAAACATCACACAATTCCACAGCCGTAGAAAAAATTTTAAAGGAAAACATCACAAATAGTATTATGTACACAGACTTCCTAAGTGTACTCAAAGCTCTTCACTCCAGAAATGCAGTCACACCGCTATTGGGAGACATTGTACACAATGCGATAAAAGCCACCACACAAGGACAGAACCTTAAGTTATGCTGGGTTCCGAGCCACGTCGGAATTAGCGGCAATCAGAGAGCAGATGTATGCGCAGCACAAGCACGGTACAAACAAATGAAGACAATAAATATACCTCCTAAAGTCTGCATCAAGTTCATACATTGTAAACTACGGAAACAATGGCAGTCTGCTTGGAACAATGAACTAAATAACAAACTACACTTGGTAAAGCCCATGTTAGGCGAATGGCAATCTTGCACACACCAGGAACGTTTCAAATAAGTGATTCTAGGCCGCCTTCGCAAAGGACATACACACCTCACACATAACTTCATGCTAATAAAGCAAGACAAGCCCCAATGTGAAACATGTGGAGATAAACTAACAGTAAATCACATCTTATTTTCATGCAGAAATCTTGAAACACTGAGAAAAAAATATTTTACTCCATTTTACAAGGAACACATTCCTTTTCACCCAGCTTTATTTTTAGGCGAACATGCGCTTCTTGATATGTCATATGTCTTTAGCTTTTTAAAGGAAGCAGGTGTTCTTGAAAAACTCAGAATTCCCACCGTGTGCTTCGCTACATATTGTGCTACACCTCACCCACCTTCTCATCTCCGAGAAGAAGGTCGAGGTCTTTGTTTAAATTGTTGGGACTCTAGCGACCCTTTCCCAGTCAAGGACTCGCTGAGGTGACGCAACTTTTCGGAACAATTATATCTTGTGTTTGGAGCATGATAGCCTTAGCTGCTTATGTGCCATTAAACCCAACAACAACAACAAAAATCTACGCAACATAGCTCTTCCTGTGGTATTTTTATTCCTTCCACAAGCGAGACATTTTCATGGCGTTTAGAGAGACTAACGTCATCAACATTGTCTGAGCTGTATGCAATGAAACAGGCAATACAATACGTACTACGGCAGCTTCAACAACGTTGGACTATCATCACAGACTCGAAAGCAGCATTGCAAAGCCTTTGCACGAAAAGCCCTAAATCAAGCAATTAAATTTTGGTCAATGATATAGCAATATAGTTACGCTGTTATATTTACGGTCGCAAATTCAAGATCATCACCGACCACTATTCTTTATGAAGGCTTGTAAGACACCGAGATCCGTCTGGCCGTCTGAGCTTTACGGCTTTAAGAATATTATCACGTGGTCGTGACATGGACTCACGCAGAATACAATCTGTTAAACATCAAACTCTTTATTGGGCGACCCTGCGCCCAGCAAAGAAAAAACTTTACAAGAAGAGCGGCGAGCGCAACGTCGGTCATCGACAAAAAACTGATCAGCGGCGAAACGTGTCGGGTTTTATCGATGAAGTCTACAAGTATGGCTTTTGGGCTAGTTGGTTAGATACATCAGAGGTGGACATAGCGCTTTCTCTCCTCGTGACGATAAATGCGGAACGCTCCGTGAAGAAACGTCGCGTAATCTTCGTTCACTCTCCCTAACACAGGCTCTGAGTGTCCGACGGGAAGCAAAATTAGTAAGTCGAATGTTTTCTAAGTGATAATGTGGATCAATGCTCTCTTGTCTGCTAAATGTTGGATATGAATGCATGGTGTCGCCAGGAATTGTGAATGATTCTGCGAAACGATTTTGCATATGTTACTATATAATATGACTGTGTGCTGGCCATAGTACTTTTCATCCATTGAAACAAACTTTGCTTGGTCAATTATATTGATTCCATTAGTCTAGACGAATAAAAGCAAAGTTTTCTTGTAACCTCTGTGGAACTGTCATTTATTTCCATCCTATTCGCTCACCTTCCTAAGGAATCTACTGGAGCGATTTCCATGAATGACAGACTAATTATGATGACCTGAAGACATACGCCGATCCTTTAGTTTAATGAAACACTGGCACATCAGCTGAGGCGAGTCGCAAGCTCGCCTCAGCCGCAAAAGAAAAATAACGGCTGGCGTAGCGGTCGCAATGTCGGACGCTGAAGAAATTGAAACAATCGTGCCAAGCTGCCTAAGATCTTGACGCCACTGCGATTTCGGTTGTGACGTCACTTTTAATTTTAAATTTTTTATTTGCTGTTAATTGTGCCCCCCTCATACGTAGATGGCAATGGTTGCAACGAGCCGCCATTTTCTTGACATGTGGGCTTCTATGGAAGCTACGCTACCAGTTCATATATATCCTGAAAGTACTAAACCATTCGCGTCGCTCATACTGTCAGATTGCATAAGCGTCGGTGGCAACATACAACGGATAGAAGCATCGATAACGTTCGAGAAACTTCCGATACATGCAGACGCGTCCTGCGCCAAGCGATAACGTTTCACATTTATTAGCCGGTGGAAAGCGGTCACCGCTGAAAGATAAACAAGTACACGCGTCAATGTGACTTTTTGGTAACTTACAGGAGTGGCCGCCGTCAAGTTGACACCGATTGCCTTTATCGCCAAACATTGGTAGCGACACAGTCCGATGAAGACAGCTTCGATGACTGTCTAGCTGCTATTGCTCCTGAATTTCCCGATGTTGCCGTTTTCCAGCAGGAACAGGGTAACGACGTAAGCTTGGAACCTTTTCGTCGTGGCCCAGACTTCTGTAGTGGTCGATTTGCTATGCGTGACGGACTGCTGTATAAAACAAACTACACAGCGAGTGGAGCTCACTTCCTTCTTGTTGTGCCAGAAAGTCTTCGAAGGGAAGTGCTAGCTCTATAGCAAAAGCCAGTATCCAGTGCCCAGTGTAATGCCTGATTATGGGTCCAGTGTCGCGCGCTGGGTGCTTGGACGCTGGCAAGGCGCGGCATACTGGGAGTTGCTGGGCGCGGGGTACTGGTGCGAAATACAGCTCTAGAGCTGCGCGGTGCCTGGCTACCGTACAGACTTTTTTTTTCAAATACAAAAAAAAACGACGAAGAGTGCTGTAATACTATAAAAAAGGGGGAAATTAAAAAAAAAGACGAGAGCTTCCACTAGGCCGTGAAAAAATCAAAACCCATTGAAGCTGGCCGAAATGCCGACACCACCGTTTCAGCAGACCTTTATTTTCAGCAGACCGTTTCAGCACACTTTTATTTTTTTCTTTATTGCTGATTATGAGTTTCTTGATATGAACTACAAAGTACAGCTGGCTTCAACAGCTGCGCGTTGCATAGCGCAGCTAGCAACACCGACACCGCGTTCCCACGCACTAAAAGTTTTAACACCCTTAAGGGTGTAAATCAGTTTGTCGCTAGACGGACACCCTAAGGGTGCTGTTGCCTACACCCTACATTTGGGGTGCTCTTATAGCACCCTAGAGGAAGGGTGTCCAGTAAAAACCATGAAGGGTGTTATGGTGTTAGACCACTATAACAGCCATTTTTATGGGTGTTGGAAGGGTGTACATCCTTTTATTTCTACAGTACACGGAAGGCAGGCTCAGCTGTACATGCCTTGAATTACGACTATATAGAGCGATCCACGCATAACTCGTGTGTGCTCGTGGTTCAAGTTCAGCTACCAAACACGGCGTCCGATGTCCAAGCTTGAAGCTTCGATGGGCATACAGAACATTTATACGTGTGGATCACAATAAATATTAGTAATTCAGGGCCAAACCTGTCTTCACTGCACAAATGCAACCTAGCAAGCGTGTATATCTACATCAATGGTTATTACAATTTACATATCCATATAATATGTAATACAGGCCAGCAAGACATCATACTGCATTTTCAAGGAAAGTAATATATTTATACCATGCTAGAATACATATATACATAATACATAAATAACAACCGAAAACGCGCTATCGCCAAACACATTTATAAGTACACAAAAATATACATTTCCTACAAAAGTATGTTTTCCGTTAAAATAACTTGTCAAATCTGTCCTATATACAGGGTGTTTCAGTTAACTTGGGCCAAACTTTAAAATATGCAAATGCTCCGTAGATAGACAGAACCAAGGTGATGTTTTCTGCTGTCACTTGGAAATAGGCTTAGAACAATAGAAGGCTGAGCTACTTGGTACCGATTCATATCGCAAAAAAGGTAAGGCGTGCACACACGGACGCAAGAGAAGTGAACAACACGAACGCTGATTATCAACTGAAGGAAGCACTGAGGCAAAAAGAGAAAGAAGACACAAAACTCATCTGCGCATGCAGTTTTGTAAAACTCATTATGCGCAGATGAGTTTTGTGCCTTCTTTCTTTTTTCGCCTCAGTGCTTCCAATCAGTTGTTAGTAGGCGTTCGTGTTGTCCACTTCTCTTGCGTCTGTGTGTGCACGCCTTACTTTTTTGCATTATGGAGATATACTATTTTTGTATTCCACCTAATTAAATAATTAGTCCTAATTATTTATTCAGCTTCTCAATTATAATTAGATGACAAGTGTCAATTCGAAAATTGTATAGAGCAACATGAGAAACTCCGAATGCAGTTTTCTGTTGCTCAATACGTGCAACACAAGAGTGTTTTTCCGAGCAAGAAGATGCCCGCGAATACACGTAAAGTGCCTCGAGCGGCCAGCCACACGACAATTTTGCGTGTATTTGCAGGCTTCTTTCGCGCTCAGAAAAACAATTTTATGTTGTACGTATTGAGCGACAGAAAGCTGTATTGGGAGTTTCTCATGTTTCTCTACAATTTTTATCATTGACACTTTTATCTATATAATAATTGAGAAGTGCAATAAATAATTAGTACTAATTACCTAATTAGGCGGAATACAAAAATAGTCCGAGTATCTCCAAGCGACGGCGAACAATATTACCTTGGTTCTGTCCAGTTACGTAGCATTTGCATATTTTAAAGTTTGGCTTAAAGTGAAACGAAACAACCTGTATATGTGGTAACACTAAGAACAGCCAGTTTGGTGCCACTTAAAGGAATATATTTTCAATAGTGAATTTCAAGGTACAAAAATTCTAGTTTTGATGGCCTTGAAAAAAATGTATATTGCAAAGGTCATATTAGGGAAGTACATGAAATGCAGAGCAAGCACACAAGGAAACACACCTGTTATTTTGTACACCAATATCATCGCAAATCATTGTGAAAAGCTCATTTAGAAAGTCGATATAAAGCTTGACTGGCCAACATTTTTGATATACTGAAATCATATATGTTCCACACATCAACTTGCTTTAAATAAGGTTTGATCCAGGAGCATCAAGATGAATTTTCGCTCCTCAACAAGATTCCTCGAGCAAGATATTTTCCCACCTGAATCATTTTTTTTCAAATGTAAATAGAGTTCTCTGAGCTAAAATGCTGTGTAGCAGATTTTCCAATTACAACTCTGGTTTCCTTAAATTTTGTAATGCGAAGGCAATGCATGGTCTGTTATAAAATATGTTGCTTGAAAATGTTTTTTTTTTCCTACTGCAAGACAGCCTAAATATGCCAGATGTATTACTGTTTAGGTGCGAAGTGCCGGATCAATGGCGGCCTTATAAAAACAAACCACTGTTCATTAAGGTACTCTACTGGCCACATGCGGATGATAGATTGCCAATTTCTAAATTTATTTGTACTTGGTGCGATAATGGAAGATTAGGGCTTGTACATAAATTAGCAAATAATGTTTATTAAATCAGTCCATACTCTGGTGACTGAATGAAGCTTCAAAGTGGTGAGTTCACATTTTTTAAACATAGGTCACATGCACAAATAAATCCCGCTTAA
This sequence comes from Dermacentor silvarum, assembly GCF_013339745.2. Classification (NCBI taxonomy): domain Eukaryota; kingdom Metazoa; phylum Arthropoda; class Arachnida; order Ixodida; family Ixodidae; genus Dermacentor; species Dermacentor silvarum. The sequence continues at coordinate 88,859,865 of NC_051163.1, forward strand.
TATTCTCCAACAAGAAATGATTGTATCAAACAGTAAAAATATTAAACGCATATATTAGTTGATTCAAGTAGAATAAAGTGTATACGTTTGAGCTGTAAAAATGTAATTTATGCAAGAAATCACCTTTAGCTTTCATAAAGCGAGAATACCATTGACGGTTAACCACAAGGAACAGGGGACTCCATTGCCCAAGTAACACAAACGTTGTGTGAATGTTGCTTGATTGTAACAAATGTTAGGCGACGTTAAACAGCAAAACTCAACGTTTAATGTACGTTGCCAGCTATACGTTCAAGTGATGTCACAATAAATGTCACAGCAACATCTCGATACCCACGTTGTGTCAACGTTGCATGTAAACATCAATTTAACTTGTAAATGTTATCAATGAAGCAACGTTACAAAACAGCACGTTCCCAGGACGTTGCTGGATGTCACCAATATTGACAATAATGTAATACCAGGCTGCTGTAGCATTTCGCATGTGTATGTTCATGCCATTATAAGATAATTTCATTTTCAACTGAATACTCATCTTTACCATACAGTGAGGTATGGAGCTGTATAATGGTTTTGCAGTCATTAATATTGCTCGTGCCTTCACAATATTTTCTAAGGAACACCATGTTAAATTATGTGTATTGTGCTTCTCCACAGATAAGAACTGCTAGAAATTATAATAATGAAATGGCAGAAGCATTCACATGACGATAATGCTCATTGTTGCAACGGTTTACCTATAGTAGACAAAGTTACGCATAAAAGTATTCCCTTCGTCCGCACAAATGCACAAGACCTTGCGACTGCTTGCACGCCACATGCCCCTAAAAGTGGAAACATTAAGCAGTCGCCATCTAAATAGGCACAAGCCCCATGATACCAGCTGCATAAAAATAACGAACACATCCAAACTGCACAGAGGATACACACAGATCTAATCTACTTGTCTATATGAAAAACAGCGCATTTTTTTCAGTTCACGTATGGCTTACATCATAGAAACGGCACTACAGCAAATGACTATAACAATACGGCTGCAAACACATCGTACACCACCGCACATTTCTGCCACAGACCACATAGGACACATGCACGCTGCAGTGACATGTTTTTTTTAGGAGGAATCTTCGCGAGCCGCCCGATAAACACAGAAGGCACGTATGACAGGAGCGCAACCCACTCACATTGAACACACCGACACGAAAGGAAATGCGGACGATACGGGTGTAACCTGTGCCACACGAGCTATCAACCCTCGTGGATTTGATCCTTTCCGACTGAAACAGTCACAACGTGCACGGAAACTTCACACAGCACATGTGTACCTCCGATATCGTGTCAACAATTCCTGAGGCTACAATTCATGTTGACGACATGAGAAAGTTATTTAAAACGAAGCGATGGCGTAGGAAAAGTAGGCAGCATCGCGAAACCTCATGGATTAATGGCTTTGAGACAGCCCAAACCGTTAAAATCACGCCACACCGACGGCTAGATAGGGATAACGTTAGCTAATCTCGAAGGGCCATGCTTTGCTGTCTGCAGACGGCGGAAGCAATTCAAAGGTATAAATTCGTGATATAATTCTTTCAGCGCTAAACTATAGCATAAAATATAGATTTTCAATGGTTATTTTGTCTCGCAACTGCTTACCAGTTGGGTGCAACCGTGCCCAAAATTTTAGCCTGTGAGTGTACCGGTTAATATTTTGGTATCGCAGAGGCCACAACCGTCTCACAATTATGCAGGCGGCGCTGTTGTTTTCCTCCGTGTTCTGTGATGCGGTCGTATGTGCGGGGTGCCATGGTGCGTTTGCTTGATCGTGGTTTTTGTGTTTGCGTAATGAAGTGGGTCGCAGTTAGCGTTCACAGAAGTGCTTGAAGATACCTGTGTCATGCTGGAAACTCGCCGTATGCATGTCGTGCAGGCAAATGGGACCAACGATTTTATGCCGTGGAGTGTGGCCCTTTGTCTAGTTGTGTTAAAGTTGGGTGGACGTCGCAAAGAAATAAGCGTGT